>NW_016690228.1:5021092-5098094 GCF_001604755.1 Lepidothrix coronata | reverse complement strand
ACTTTCCCATAAAGCATTGCAAATATCCTATAACTCTAGCTGTCACTATTAGAATTCCCGTTATTTTGTCCTTGTCCTATTGGTAAAATGATGCCATGACTTGCAAAAAGAGGCAGAAAACTTAAATATCTGAGGTAAGGCTGGACCACAAATTGTGGAGAGGTAGACAGTCTTTCCTGAATAGTACTTGCAGGCTTCAACCTCTGAATATTACAGCTTCAGTTGCAGGTGTACATTATAATCTTCTCAACAGAGTTATGTCTGGCAGCAAGATACCTTTCTACAGAATACTATCAAAGGAGTTACAACCCACTGGGTTTCCTTTGTTGTTGATTCAGAAATAGGGAAAGTTTCCTGAAGAACTGATGTCAGATTGAACACCATTATATCAATGAATTAAGCACACTTTGAACTGTTGCCAGACTTTGAAACTGGGTGGTCCTAAGGTCATCTCACATCCACAGTCACCTGGCATGGGGAGAGACCTATGTCACAGGTTCTAAGCTTCAATTCTTTGTAAATAAAGCCCTTACCAAAGAAGCTATAATATTTTTAAAAAATCAAACGCTTTTAATACGAAGATCTGACCCTTTAGAGACATTCGTGTAAATGTTGTACATAATATTTAAACTATTGAAATTCACTGTCAGAAACTATATTTCAAGTATTCAGTAAAGTTACAGTGCAATTTTACTGTAAATTTACAAATAACTTAAACACTTTAAGTGTCCATGGCTGCCTCATGTCGACAACTTTGAGCATTTTATCTGGTGAAACATTCATGTGAAATATAACAAGGCTTCCACTTGATTCAAAATATATATACACATAATATACATGTGTATATATCTTGGAAAAGTATTTATTACAAGATGTGTGTTGGTACAGTAGACTGTCCCATTCCATATTGAACATAGTTTATTTGTGGTTGTGCTGTTGTGGTGTGTAATGGGCAAAAATTCAGATATGGTGTAGCATCTAGTCATGACTTCTGTAAAAAAAAATAAATTAAGAACAACAATATGAAATGCAGTCTTTCACTGTATTTTATCAGCTACTCTCCCAAAATATTTTTGCTTCTCTTTAAAAATATGCACTTTGACTACTGTAATTTCAGGGCATTTCAGAATTTCTAACACATTGTCCTCTTCAAAGATTAAGTGCTATTATTGCCACTTTGCAGCAGATAGAAAGCATTAATAACCACAGACATGTAAGCATTAAGCCTTTGATGTAAGTGTTTTCAGTTTCCCTGTTGTATATAGCTCAGCACTGATAAAGGGTTATTCAGTCTCATGTCTTCAACGTTTCCATTCTCAGGACAGAGAGGATGCTCTTTTAGAAGTGTCTGTGTATTTTCATCCCTGTGCTGCATCTGACCTACTCACCCAGGCTTTTCTTGTAGTAAATGGAGACAGAGATGCTTTCAGAGCATTATTCATCTTAAAGTAGATACCCAAAATAAGCCAGATGAATTGCAAATTAAAGCACCTTTTCTTTCCACTGATAACAAAAGCAGCCTTGAGTGATGAGCACAGAAGTACCTTCACTGCAGGCATCCACAGTCAGGTGTAATGAGATGCTTCCATTCATTCAGACTCAGGGCTATCCTGTGGGAGTGTGCTCACTTGAAGGGGATTGACGGTTAAAAGCTACAAGGAGTATTTGTTTTTTACTTCCTGTGTCTTGTCTAATTTCTAGGGCTGAGGTCAAGGAAGCCGAGGCTTCAGTCACTAGATTGGACAGTACCTTGTCCTTCCTTTCATCAGGCCCTTTGCTAATCTAGCTTTACTGGGAAGGACAAAAGCTGTTTGAAAACTGTTCTGTAGCCTGGCAGTTCAGGTAAGTGGGAGAAACCTTTTAAGTCCAGTTTGATTGTCAAAAGCCTAAAATCCACCTCCAGTGCTTCCTGAGAAAGTGCTTTAATCATTAGTTTATTTGTAACTGGTTTACCTCTTCCTTAAATAAACAGACCATAAAGACTCAAAGTTTTCATGGCATATTACTCACTATCTGTCTAGGACACTTTTATATAGAACTAGTAACAACAATGAAATCATGGTGGATGATCTATGACTAGTGACATTTTGTAGAGATCTATAGCGATTCAGTTATTTGTGCATATTTTAGGGGAGATTTTTCAGTAGATATCATATACATATGCTTTTGCTTCCATTGTTCTACAGTATTCTGGACTGGCTGGTTTCAGATTTGAGAAGGAAACATATTTGCTTCTCAGCTGAAAACTTCACGACTGAGATGTCCTGGTGTAGTCATGGAAAAAACAGATAAGGACAACAATTCTCAGATAGTTACAGAATTGAAAAATACAAGTGAAAGTGATAGAAGGAATTTAACTGCCACAAGTCCAAAATATTTCATTCAACAAAATAATGTAAACATTCTACAGCATTTAAATGGGTTATGAACTAAAAATGACCGCTCAGGGCAACACTGTGTTTTGTTCATTGCTGATCTCTTATCAGTCTACAGCAAGGGGCAGAAAAGCAAGTCTAAACCTGGACGTACGATGGAGGATGACACATTACAGTGACTAAGTTTGTTATGTAAATGAATGGCCTGGAATACTGCATGCAGAAATGATTATTTGCTTTGTGAGGATTTTGGTTAATTCAAATGATTCCACAGATGAGAGACTCTGAGGAGGGAGAATTCTCCTGTGGACATATATGATGTATTTAGCACTCATTTGGACCTTCAGTGTGGAATTTATTCCATAATGGCCTCTGAATAGATAGTCTGAAAAAGAAGAAAAAAAAAAAAAAAGTGGTTTCTTAAGGCCTGTGAGCACTTACTGAAGGCCAAGGGTTTAAACAGAAATGGGGAAATCTCCCATGTCTGGAAATGGTGCAAAGATACAAAGGTGTTCATCTGGGTGCAGAGTAATCACAGGCTGTATGTCTAGCAGATATCCCCCATAAAGGAGCCAGCACTGTTTACTGACATACAGTGAGTATAGGCAGCCTGATTGTGACACATCTCAAAAACATCTGTGAACTGCGGATCTAGCATGGATACCAACCTCATAGACCTCATCTTCCGGCTGAGAGTCTTTCAAATAAAGATGCCAAGTTTCTTTCCTTGAATATAGCTGGAAACAGCCTAAATACTAAGCTTATCTGTCTGCAAATACTTATTTAGCTATCTGAGGCAATCGGCAATGTTGTTGTGTAGTCCCTGAAGGAGATCTTGATTTAACTGCTTAGCTGCAGATTTACATGCTGTAGCAAGAGTAAATTTTATGGTAGGTCATATAGTGGCCTCTGACCCCAGCCCTCACTATTTGGTGAGTGTATGTTTGTTAGTTGAGCTGTTAATGGCAAATAGGTTTTCTAGAAGAAAAGTAATTTTATACCTAACTGCTTTTAAAATGGGGAAGGTAGATGCACATGTTGCATGTTCAGTCATTAACCAGATACAGAAACTCTTACAGCAAAATACTATTTGTTCTACTTTGTGCCCGTTTGACCAAATATATTCCCATTGCACGTGCCAGGGATTAATTTCGTTTTCTGAGTTATGTTATAGAGAGACATCACAATGGTGGAAAATGTTTTGAAACTGACGGTCAACTATTTCTACTTTCTTGCAAACAAGCCACTCAGAAATCTCAACAGTCTCAGCAGCAGCCTTTGAACATGCTGCAACACCTTTTGCCTTTGGATTCTGTTCCATATCAGAGCACTAAAGAGAGCTGCATAACATGGAAGCCTGAGGACGCTTAAGAAAAGATTTAGCTTCTTCAGGAATATGAGTACATGTGAAATGGCAGAACTTCTGGAAGAGCATTTAAAAATAGAAGTCCTGGAGGCAGTAGGCTCAGAGCTTTTGAATCTCTCATAACCTGGAGTGGCATTTATCACATTTAATTTTGTAAGTTTAGGAATCAAGGACCTAGGCTAAGCCAGGAATGTAAGCTTTCCCAGAGCAGAAATGGAAGGACATGAGCACTTCTCAAACATCTTTCACAGGATGAGATGCCTCTAACCCCACCTCCCTTCACTGTTTATCAGAGGAGTCTCTCCACGGCGTGCTGTATGTCTGACAGCTGTCAAAATTTCTTAATTTCTAATATCAATACAGCAATAAATGATTCAAATCTCCTTCTATGGGGGCTGATAGAGCCGACTCTAACATACTGTCAGTGGAGGAAGTAAGGTGCAAGGTCTAAGTCAGACACCAAAAATAATTGGCCTGAATGCAGTCTTTTTATGTCCAAAGGAGTGAGGAATGACAAAGAACACTGGTTTGATATGAGTTTATTGAAGGTATATTTGAAAGACTCTCTCTTTACTAAAATGCCATAAACTCATTTTATTACAAAATTTAAGTTAAAAAGGGGAATGGATCAAAGAACCATTTAGCTTAGGCAGTAGTATTCTACCTCTCACATTCCACACATACATATTGAGATGGGAAATTTGAAACTCCGTTGCTCAAGTTTTTGGTTTTTTTGGGGTTCTGTTTAAGGGCAGTCTGTTGCATATCCCAACTCTGTGGCGTGTGTATGATGTGAGTAGTACCTTGGCATTGCTGCAAGTATCCTTCTCCAAACACAAATCCTAGCTGTTCTCTGCCTTTCAGTTAATGTCTCTCTCGCTTGAAAGATGAAGTTAAGCACTAAGTTCTTATCCAAACCCTTGAAGATCTACCCTCTAAAATGCAAGGTAACCTGAAATTTGGATTCTTACTTGCTAACTGCTGGTTTTATCTGTGATGAACACCTGCAATACTAGCAAGGTAAAATCAGTTTGATCCAGAGGTTTTATAGTTATTGCTCCAGAATAGTTCCTATTTCATAGTATGATAATTGATAATTGATCATTCACTTGAAAATTAATAAAATTCTGGAGAATTCGTTTGAAACAAGCTTACAGGAATGCTTGGAAATCAATCTGCAATGCTACAAAAATGCTTAATTTTAATAGTTATGCAGATGAACAGACACCTACATCCATATGATGTGCATACAAATAAAATCCTCATCTATGATATTTTAAGCTGACTGTGATTCTTACCTTGGCAAAACTCACTAAAGATAATCAGATGTTTGTTTGAGTGGAAGTCCCAGTATCAGACCCAAAAGGTTAATATGTCTGTGTATTTACACCAGTTGTGTGTAAAATAGGAGCAAAGTTAACACTGGCTAACTTACTGAAATCTCTATGGAGAAAGGAAACATAGTAAGTGGTTGACATCACTACCTGAACATGAAAAGGGAGGAGGGATGCTGGTGCTTGTCCACTTCACAATCTTAAGGCTTAGTTCTCATTTACATTCTAGCCTGTGGCTGTGTAACATAAAGGCGAGTAGTTTACAGTCACAGGAAAATGTGTATTTGGCAGTGACACTGTTTGAATTATAACATGATGAAACTGCCTGTGTGGGGTGGTTTTGTTATGACAACTGAAGCTGCAAAGATTAGGTAAAATTTCTCTTATAAAGCGGGAAAGAAAAAATTACAGTGAAGGAAATCGTAAGTGATTAAACCTCAGTTTCTGCAGCCTTTGATATGCAATTTTAATAGTTATACAAGGTCAATGCAGAGATGGCAGGATCATTCTTCAAAAGAATTTTGTTTCATTTTAGGACACGTACCATAGCACCCTGAATTATTAAAAGCATTCAGTTTGGGGATATATGACAGCTTGTTTAACTGAAGTTCTGGACCTAGTTTAACAGTCTTTGTTGTGGAACATCACTGTGTACTATATAAAATGTGCAGTATGTCATGTTTATAGTATAGGTGTGTATAAGAAATATTTAGTTGATAAAAAAGAGTTCTGTTAATAGGCACAAATCAACATCTTGGCTCAGATAAAATAATTCTAAATATTATTACTAAATACAATCCTCTGTTAGGTGCAGAATTAGTGCACTGTTTTCATCAATTAATTCACCCACAGACAAATATATGTCCTTCCATAAGGTCAGCAGACATTCAAAACATGAGAAAGATAGAAACATATATCTAGACACTGCTGCAATTTTTTTGAGAAGAACAATATCATGCTCATGTTAGAAAAGCCTCTTGACCACTGAGATCACTCCTCCGGAGAAAAATGGATTGACTCTTTGAATGAACTACTTTAACACAATGTGAGTACTTGGTACAACACAGTGTCTCCTCCCTACAGATCGTTAAGGTAAACATGAAACATACAGAAAACCATTAACCATCATAACCCATGACGGAGGGAGATCATCTTGTGAACAAAATTTCAGCATGCAAGGCTTCACTCTACAGGAACTGCCCAACTTCTCTCGCAAATTACTTCATAGACTTATCATAAGAAAATTAATTTTGGGCAAATATTCTTGTCTATTTCTTTGGCAGACCAAGAGATAAGATAGGGTTAGGTGGTCAAAGGCTTTCTATTTTTTTCATAGTGATTTCTGTTAAACCCATTAAAAAGTATCACTTTTATGTACAAGGTTTCCTTTGCTTATTTAAGGGTGTAACTCTAAGATCATAATAGTCAGGACTCCGCCACTACCAGTCAAAGATACAGAGTCGTAGTCAGTAGAGGAATGGACTATTCTGAAAAATTTCACCTCAATCTCCTCTAACATCTGTGCTAGAAACGAATTTGAACTCCTACCTTTTAAACCCAGAGACCTTAATACAGAAATCAAACATGTGAACTCATAAACCACCCTATGAAAACTAGAATTTTATTCTCTCTCACTTTTTATTCACTCAAAAACATTGCACCATCAGCAGAGTGACCTTAACTCTAGCACCAAGTGACCCCAGCTCTTTCAGCCATTAATGTTTTCCACAGGTTACACTAATAAAATGCCTGTACTGCAATTGTCAAAATGCACAAGGCACAACTGTACTGTTAGGCCATAATTTGTCCTTTCTGAACTGAATTCTAACACTTTCTGAAAGCATTAGAACAAGGAGAGGCAGGAAGGGAAATAAATCTCTGTTGCAATTTTTTTTTTATAACAGCCATGTGTTATCAGAAAAAAAAACCCCAAACCAAACAACAAAACAATGTTGCACATATCCTAACAAGAATATATGTATTTATATGGCATTTGTGGGACAGGAGGAGTTAAATAACTTTGATCTCTCATTCACTAAGTAGTTTCCATTCTGTCTAATTTTTCAAATAAAGTGGTGTCAGGAATATTTCCCTACTCAGTTCATTAATAAACTATCATTATTAAACATTAATAGACATTTGACTGTACTAATTTTCAGTGATCAGTAACAAAAACATGGCAATATAAATAGTATTGACAGAGTTTAAGGTTTAAAAGAATAAAATAAATAAATAGGCACTTCAGACAAATGTATAAACATGGAAGATTTGACTGTGCTAATCTCCACCAGCTATTAAGTATTTATCTATAAGTAATAAATGTCTTACCAATAATTCCTTGATAATACATAATTCCAGATATAATTATAATTTGCATAAATATAGTGTAACACAATACATAACACAAAAACAGGTACCTATTCTGGACTGCATGTTGAGAATAAACCTTCTTGGTCAGTGGTGACAGTATTTGGCCAGCTCCTATCAACAAGATTTCCAACCACTCACCAGTTTTATTCAAGGGAAATCTGAGAGAGACCCTAGGTCTTCAGATCTTTAAATATTTTTTGAAAACAGCTGTGTTGCTTATAGTGTCTTTTTTGTTGCCTTCATTAAACATCATAGAACATGCACGTGTGTCAGTGTACATTTAAAAATAATGTTATAAACTCCATAATCACAATGAATAAACTTCAGAGTCCAAACACAAGACATAAAACATAAGTAAGGAAGCTTGATGGAATAACTTAACCTAGTAAATTACCAAGTCTTTCCCCTTTGTTAATAGGAGATCAAGACGTCGTATTTTGGCTTTGAAACAAAAAGAGTGAGAATGATCAAAAGGCAGAGGAGAAAAAAAATGTAATGAAAAACACATTGCTTCTAAAGTGGGAAGGATCTTGAAGAAAGTTGACTTGAAAAGTAGGTTTTCAAAGAGCCAAAGCTGAAATAAAAATAGCACTAGAGACATGGAGGGTGGGCAGGGCACCAGTGTCAGGCAGGTAAAGACAATTACTGGAGCAGCAGCAAAAGAAACATCTTAAGGTACTACAACAAAAGTCTAAGAACTTTAAAAACATGGAGAGTGATTTTGGATTGGGTTTTGGAGTGAACGTTGGCTAGGTCATGTGGTCACATTTACTGCAGGTACATGAAATGTACAAACCAGCACTCTATTCATCCCAGCATCAATCAAAACCAATTTTGGGAACAGACTGTGTAAGAGTTTCAGTAATCAAGGAATGAAACCTTATCCTGACAGAAACCAGTTAAATTTCTTCCCACTGCAAAGCAATAGGAAATAAATCTATGGATGCAAGATTTAGGGGGTTTGGACTTTTCATGAACATCTCTGCCTGCAAGGCAACAGATATTTGGACTGAAACAAATTTTTGTATCTTATGTTGTGCTGTGAAAATGAAGAAGAAATAAAGCAAGTCTTGCACTTTGTACTTGGACTGTGGTACAAGAGGTCACTGACTTGTTTGAAAAGACAGCAACCGCTAAAAGCAAAGAGGACTTCTGCTGTTTTTACATGGAAATTTACAACTTCATGACTGAGACAACAGAGGTCAAAGAACCAAACTCTGTGTCTGCTGAAAATAAGAAATTTTTGTATTAGAGATGGGTCAATATCCTCCCTTTAATACTTTTAAATTTTTTTTTTTCAGAAAGCAGCTAAATAGCTCAAAAATTTAACTGTTGGAATGCCCTTCGCCATTCACTTTCAACACAGGTATTTCAAAAGCTATTCTTTCATCCACCATATTTCTTTAACTCTCTTTACTGATTGAAAAGAGATGTCTCACATATGGTCTCTTCACAAACATCCCAAAAAATATTGAAGAGATTTCTCTGTTACAAACATAGTTCAAAACATACCATCATTAAAGAGAAAATATTTTGAAGATACACGCTTACTTGCTATACTTCATAGTCTAGGAGTACTAAAAACTGGGAAAAAAGAGCACTTTTCATTTGATATTTTTGGGTTTTTTTCTTCTGCTAGAACAACAAATAAAAAAGGTAGATGCTATTTGTAAGTGCTTTATTACCCTTTCTAACTAATTCTCTCTCCACACAATATATGCACATACACGTAGTTTAAGTGGCTAACTCTGCAAAAGAGAGTTTGGAAAATCTTTCTCCCTTGAAGTCAATAAATGTGAAGATTTCTACTGGATGTTGGTTCTGTAAAACTTCATTTTGCTGTAGTAAATTTGGAAATACAGGAATAAGTTAATAATTTAGATTAATAATTTAAACTCTTCATGACCATGCAGGCAGACAGCCCTGATGCTACCTCAAGCCGCATGTTCTGGGTCATTTGATTTTGGTTGTTTGGTGATTGTTGGTTTTTTTTAAACTTACTTGTTTGTTTTAAAACAGAGCTTGGGACTTGACAGTAGACCATTATACCTGGGCACTTCCAGTCATTCCACTCTGCATACTGTAATCCCTGACAAAAAGAGATACTAACACTATAGTTGTGAAACTGTGGGATCCTTGGTCCTGGGACTCAACTTTTTGTACTGAAATATCTTCCTTTGAGGCTAAGAAATAAGACATTAATTTGCTGAAATCCAGGATGAATGCCTCACAAGGGTAGAGAAATGGTATTAATGTCACTCAAGTTGCTAGATATCTAATTACTAAAATTACTACCTCCTGCAGCAGTGTCCAAATCCAGAATTCTGTACAGACTTATTTAACTAAATAGCTTTTGGCAGTATTACACAAGAATCTAAAAAATTGAATACAAAGTATCTCACAAATTACAATAATCCAGTTTTGTAGAACTGGGTGTAGATGTCCACTGATGTCCCCCTACCCAAGCTAAATTATTTCTTGGAAAGAATACTTAAATAGAAGTGTGGCTGACCTTACCCACACTTGCAAAATTCAAATTCCAAATTCAAGTTTTCCATACAGACAACAATATCACATGCCATAATGTTGGTCCACCACCGAAGGATAACTTAAAAGACTATTTTAAAAGAAGGCATCACAAATTTACTCAAGTAATTTCTAAATAGTCTTGGGTTGTCTATGAATCTGTCTCTTTGTAGTATTTTTCGCTTTTCTATTATTAGAAACCTTTTTTAAAAACAGGCATTTCATTAACATGAAAGAATTTTAGAAGCTGTGCAAAACGATGAATCAAAACTCAGAATCTGCTATCAGGAATTTTAAAAGGCAAAGAACTCCTGCAAGCCCGGGCTCTTATAAATGCGCTTTTAACTGCAGGCACAAGGTGGCAGATATACCGCGAAGCTTTAATTCACCCGCCGCTGTGACCAGTCACCTCCGAGGAGTGAAACTGGATATCATCTGAAGTGTTTTGCCCCGGGGATACTTATCCATTCCCTTCCCGGCGCACGGAGCGACGGTGCGGTCGGGCAGGGCTCCACGCCGCCCCGGCGGCAGCCCCGGGCGCTTCCCCTCCTGCCGTGCACACCCCGTTTCCCCTCGGGCACCTTTCCCGCTGCCCCGTTATCCAGGCTCGGCTCCCGGGCAGCCCCGCTCCTGCCACCGAGAGGAAGGGAAACCCCGAGTCCTTCCCGGCAGCAATGAGGGGACAGCCCAGCTCTAGTTGTGCCCCAAGCTCAGTGCAGGGGAGGGGGCGGCGGTGCCGCTCCCGCTGCTCCCGGGGCCGGCGGAGGTGCGCTCCTCCGGTGCGGGCCACCAGCACCGCCCTCCCCCTGACATGAGGGCTCCGGGTGGGGGCCGCAGCGCCCTTCCCGTGGCGGCTGCCGGCAGGGTGATCCGTGCCCGCCGCCCCCCAGCTCCCGCATGGCCAGGGCTCGGCTCTCCCGCCGCCTCGTCCTCCACAACCTGCCGGGCGGCCGCGGGAAGAAGGGCGGGGAAGCCGCGTTCCTCCCTGTAACTTGCATGATTGACACACCGCTCCGCCCAATCGCGCACGGCGGCCTCGCCCCCTGCGGGTGCCCATTGGCCGCCCGGAGGCGCCAGGGCGGGGCTCGCTGGTTCGCGGGGCTCCCCTCCGGAGCTGGGGCGGCGCTCGCAGAGCGCGGCGTGAGCGCGGGGCGAGTGGGCTGGGTGGGCCGCGCCGGCGGCAGGACCGGCGCTACGACTTGGCCGCTGCCGGAGGCTCCCGGCGCTTCGCTCTGCCGGCAAGGACGATGCAAACTTTCCCCGCCGCGCCGCGGCGGCTGCTGGTCGGCTTGCTGCCGCCGCTGCTGCTGTTGGCCGGCTGCGCAAGGGCTGGGGCGCCGGAGCCACCGCCAGGGAGCAGCGCCGCGGTCTCCTCGCCGTGGTCGCCGGAGGCGGCCCCCGTGGTGGTGGCCAACCGCGGGCTGCGGGTGCCCCTGGGCCGCTCCGCCTGGCTGGACCCCGCGCGGGACCTGGTGCTGCAGGTGCAGCCGGGTGACCGGTGCCACCTCACCGTGCTGGACGAGGACCCGCTGTGGCAGCGCCCGGGCCACCTGAGCCCCCGGCGCTTCCCCTGCGACTTCGGCGCCCGCGAGGTGCAGTACTCGCACCTGGGCGGCCGCAGCCCCGCGCGGGACCGCGTCCGCCTGCAGCTGCGCTACGACTCGCCGAGCCGCTCCCTGGTGCTGCCCCTGGTGCTGGAGGTGGAGGTGCTCTTCACCCAGCTGGAGATCGTCACCCGCAACCTGCCCCTCATTGTGGAGCGCCTGCGGGGCACCAGCAACCCGCTGGACGCCCGCAGCCTGGAGTTTGCCTTCGAGCCGGGCCGGCAGCGCTGCCGGGTGGGGCTGCTGCCGCTGCTGGCCGGGCTGCCCCGCTACGGAGAAATCCTCAACTACCCCCCGGCGGCCGTGAGCGCGGGCGGGGAGGCGGCGGGGGGCGTCCCGGTGCCTTCCTCGATGTGGGACTGCGAGGAGTTCCTGCGCCTGGGGCTGCGTTACCGGCACACGGCAGCCGGCGGGTCCCCGAACCGTGACCTGTTGCCACTGGTGGCGGAGCTGCGGGAGGCGGCGGGCGGCGGGGCACTGCTGAAGCGCGAGTACTTCCAGGTGCTCGTGCGGATCCGGGCCGGGACTGAGAATGTGGCCCCCAAACCCAGCTTCTTGGCCATGCTAATGATGGAGGTGGACCAGTTTGTCCTCACGGCCCTCACACCTGACATGCTGTCAGCTGAGGATGCTGAGTCGCCACCAGACCTGCTGCTCTTCAACATCACCTCTCCCTTTGGCCCTGGCCAGGGCCACATGGTCAGTACAGACGACCGGAGCTTGCCTGTCACCTCCTTCAGCCAGCGGGACGTGAGGGAGCTGCGCATTGCCTACCAGCCGCCCATGGAGGACTCGGATCAAGAGCGGCTTTTTGAGCTTGAGCTGGAGGTACTGGACCCAGAGGGTGCTGCCTCAGAGCCCTTTGCCTTTGTGATTGTGGTGAAGCCAATGAACACCCTGGCACCCGTGGTGACCCGCAACACTGGCCTTGTGCTCTATGAGGGTCAGTCGCGGCCTCTCTCAGGCCCAGGTCCCAGCCCTAACCTGGTGATCAGTGACGAGGATGACCTTGAGCAGGTGCAGGTGAGCGTGGTGGCAGGGCTGAGGCATGGCCACCTCACTCTCCTGGAGGACACACCAGGATCTGCTGCCCCCCGTAAACATTTCACCGTGGCTGAGCTGGCAGCAGGCTGGGTCATTTACCAGCATGATGGCAGTGAGTCTCCACTCAGTGACAACCTGGTGCTGCGGTTGGAAGACGGTGCCTCTCGCCATCGCGTTGAGTTCCTTTTCCCCATTACCCTGGTGCCCATTGATGACCAGCCACCCCTACTTAATGCTAACACTGGGCTTGCCATGGCTGAGGGTGAAACAGTGCCCATCACCACCCGTGCTCTTAGTGCCACTGACATTGACTCGCAGGATGCCATCCTGCTCTTCATAGTGGAGTCTGGCCCAACTGCTGGGCAGCTCCTCCTTCGTCAAGCACAACCACCTCCTGGCTGGGAAGAGGAGGAAGAAGATGAGGGCTTTTCTTGGAGGAGAATGCCAGCTTTAGCAGGGAGCTCCCTCATCTATGAAAAACCAGTGAGAGAGTGGCTGCAACAGGACATTGTAGAAGGGCGTCTCTATTACCAGCACTTTGGGGCTCACAGCCCTGGCCCTGGGGTTGTGTTGGACCAGTTTGTCTTTAGAGTCCAGGATGACAATGACCCACCCAACCGCTCAGGGCCACAGACTTTTGTGATCCGGGTACATCCTGTTGACAGATTAGCCCCAGAGCTGCATAGTAGCAGCAGCCTGCATTTAATAGTTGCAGAACAGCAGGTGACCCCCCTGCGGAGGAAGCACTTGTGTTACACAGATCAGGATTCAGGGGACCGTGAACTCCGCTACACAGTAACACAGCCCCCCACTGACACTGACACCAACCACCCTCCAGATGTACATGGAGCTCGCCTTGGATCCCTTGTACTGACTGAGGATCACTCTGTAGAAGTTACTCACTTCACCCAAGCCCAGATCAATCACCACAAGATCTCATACCGCCCCCCACAGGAAGAGCTGGGAGTGGCTCCTCATTTGATTCAGTTTCAGTATCTAGTGCAAGATGCAGCTGGCAATGCAGCCAAAGGGACGTTCACCATCTACCTGCAGCCTGTGGATAACCAGCCTCCTGAAATCACTAATACTGGCTTCACTTTGCCTGAGGGAGGCAGCCATGTCCTTCGTCCAACTGAGCTGGATGCTAGTGACACGGACACAGAACTTGCCCATCTGAGATTTATCTTGACCCAGGTTCCTCGGTATGGCCAGTTGCAGCTTTCCGGGTACAGTCTGGTTCCAGGAGGTGTCTTTGGCCTGGAGGATATCAGACAAGGAAGGGTGGTGTATGTGCACAGTGGAGCTGAGACCAACAGTGATACCTGCAGGCTTGATGTGAGTGATGGGGTTCATTTTGTGCCCATCACACTGAAAATGAATGTGCACCCAGTTGATGATGAGGTTCCTACACTTCGATTGCCCCCGGGCACTCTTGGTTCCTACCTAGATGTGCTGGAGAATGGTGCTGCTGAAATCACTGCTAATGTCATTCAAGGTACCGATGAGGATACAGATGACTTAATGTTAACCTTCATTGTAGAGGATCCTCCTCAGCATGGGAGCATCCTGGTTCAAGGAGTGCCTGCAGAGAGATTTTCCCAGAGAGATCTGCTGGATGGTGCTGTGGTGTATGCACACACTGGTGGCGAAATAGGCCTTCTGCCCAAGGAAGATGCCTTCAACCTTACCTTATCCGACCTGTCTGAGAAGTGGAGTGTCAGGGGCAATGTTGTTCAGGGAGTTTCAGTTGTGGTGACCATTCTTCCTGTCGACAGTCAAGCCCCAGAGATTTTTGTGGGGGAGCAGTTCATGGTAACAGAAGGTGACAAACGGGTCATTACTTCTGCTTACCTCAGAGCTGAAGATGTGGATACTCCAAGTGATGATATACTCTGCACAATTGTTGCTCAGCCCACATCTGGATATGTAGAGAACATCTCTCCTGCCCCAGGGTCTGAAAAATCTAGGGCAGGTGTAGCTATAAGTGCTTTTACCTTGAAAGACCTCCGTCAAGGGCATATTTTTTATGTCCAAAGTATACATAAAGGTGTAGAGCCTGTCGAAGACAGATTTGCTTTCCGCTGTTCTGATGGCATTAACTTTTCCCAGAGGCAGTTTTTCCCCATTGTTATTATGCCCATCAATGATGAAGAGCCTGAAATCTTTGTGCGAGAGTTTGTTGTGATGGAAGGCATGAGCCTGGTTATTGATACCCCCATCCTCAACGCAGTTGATGCAGACGTCCCTGCTGATGAGTTAACGTTCACAATCACTAGCGTTCCCAGGCACGGCCACATTGTGAACCAGCTGGTCAATGGAACTGTCCTCGTGGAGAGCTTCACCTTGGATCAGATAACAGAGAGCTCCAACATACTCTATGAACATGATGACTCTGAGACAAAGATGGACAGTTTTGAGGTGAAGCTCACAGATGGTAAACATACCGTTAGGAAAACAGTATCCATCATGGTTATTCCTGTAGATGATGAGACACCCAGAATGGCCATCAATGATGGTTTGGAGATTGAAATAGGGGAAACTAGAACTATTAATAACAGAATATTGAAGGCTACTGATCTTGATTCTGAAGACAAAACCTTGACATATATTATAAGATATGGACCGGGACAAGGCCTCTTGCAGAGAATAAAGCCTTCAGGTGGAGTTGAGAATATCACCCTGGGAATGAACTTCACCCAAGATGAAGTGGATAGAAACTTGATTCGATATATGCATTTTGGCCGACAAGGAGTTCGTGATCTTATCAAGTTTGATGTGACGGATGGAATAAATCCTCTCATTGACCGCTACTTTTATGTGACAATAGGTAGCATTGATATTGTCTTCCCAGATGTAATCAGCAAAGGAGTTTCTTTGAAGGAAGGAGGGAAGGTAACCCTTACTACTGATTTGCTCAGCACCAGTGACCTGAATAGTCCAGATGAGAACTTAGTTTTCACTATTACCAGAGCACCTGTTCGTGGTCATCTTGAATGCACAGATCAGCCTGGGGTACCGATCTCCACTTTTACTCAACTCCTATTAGCAGGCAATAAAGTCTATTACATTCACACTTCAGAAGATGAGGTGAAAATGGACAGCTTTGAGTTTGAGGTGACTGATGGCTATAACCCTGTGTTTCGTACTTTCAGAATTTCCATTAGTGATGTGGACAATAAGAAACCTGTTGTCACAATCCATAATCTGGTAGTGAGTGAAAATGAATACAAACTGATAACCCCATTTGAACTGACTGCAGAAGACAGAGATACACCTGATACATTGCTGAAATTTATCATCACTCAGATACCAGTTCATGGTCAGATCATGTTCAATAACTCCAAACCAGTCACCACCTTCACTAAACAAGATCTAAATGAAAATCTAATCAGCTACAAACATGATGGCACAGAATCAGTTGAGGATAGTTTTTCTTTCACTGTTACGGATGGCACTCATACTGATTTCTATGTCTTCCCCAACACTGTGTTTGAAACAAGGAAGCCTCAGACTATGAAGATTCGAATAATGGCCGTGGACAACAGTGTGCCTCAAGTTGTAATAAATAAGGGTGCTCAGACTCTTCGTATCCTGGCCACAGGTCACGTCGGGTTTCTGATTACCAACAAGGTGCTCAAAGTGGAAGACAGGGACAGTTTGCATGTTACTCTTAAGATCAGAATCACAGAGGGTCCACGCCATGGCTTCCTGATCCACCTAGGGAAAGGCAACCATAGCATCAGCCAGTTCACCCAAGGTATTACAATACTTCGTGCTTTCATTTGATCACTGGAAACATTCTTTTTCATTATAAACTCTATAATGATTGATGGGAGAAACTGTCCAACAGTGAGCTTATTTATAATGGCTTCTTTATTTTTTATGTCTGTTTATTATTTATTGCGTCTGTGACAGCTATAAACAGGAAATGGGGTCTGCTGGATAAACACTTCTTTGCTTTGAAGAGCTTAGTCCAGATAACTGTGATTTGGAGTTTCTATCAGTGATAGAATTTTTGATAGCAGAATTGGACTGCACATCTTTAGAGACAGTGCTTTCTTTAATCAGATTTATTTACGAAATGCTTTAGGAGTGGCAAAGCCATTATTAACTAATGGTCATACCATGGCTAGGATATCAGTCACTATACAGTCTGAGTACACTCAACTGTAAAAGCAAAATACTTTCCTAACCAATGGGGAAATAATATATTATGAGTACAATTGTTGCCTTAATTACACAAATCTTAACCACAAAGTGTTTATGGTAAATTAAAAGGTAGTGTAAATGTTTTAAAATTATGTCAGTTGTACTTTTTACATGGAACTAAAATATTAGGTGTTATAAATAAGGCAAAACCCACACGTGTCATATGTTCTGAAATAAAGCCTCAACAGGCTGTGAAGTAATTTCAATTGAAATGGGAGCATTAGCTATTCTCCAGAGAATTTTCCAGGTACTTCTCAATCAGTTAAAGGCTGTTAATTAACAATTAAATGATTTTTTTTGCAGCCTTCTGCAGCTGTGCAATAAGCAGACAGCACAACAGCATGGAGACTCAGAGTTAAAGGGGCCCAGCCAGGCTGAGCTGTGTAGGTAGTAAGGCTTGAGATGAACACCTTCAGTTGGCTGTATTTCATTTCACAGAGCCCATACTGGTACATACCCATGTTACAGTCTTGGCTGTAGCAATGTACCAAATCTTTCAAACAGTCCTGATGAACTTTCAAATGGATGGGTTGTCCTAAGTTTTGCTGTGTTAGTGCAGAAAAGAGGATGAAAAGGAATCAAAAGATGTCCAAGAGGCTTTGGGAACCAGCACAGCTCCTTAAGTGTAAGGCTTCAGTAGTGAACTGTGAGTAATATTGAGAGTATTGCCAGAGTAAGTGAGAAACAGAAAAGAAAGGAAGTGAGCAAATAAACAGATTGTTACTTTTTAAAATGAGTTTCCTTTTACACTGAAGAATGTAGAATTATTAAACAGGTGTTCCTTGAAAAAAGACCACTGCATAGCACAGTAATATCCCTTTTGGTTTTTTGTGGGGGGAGGAGCACTCGGGAGAGATATGTATTCCATTCTCTCTTGTGCCATGTGGCCAGGTGACTAAAATGAAGTTATTACTTGGCTTTGAATTGGCAGTCCAACCATGTGGCATGCTAACTGGTCTTCATGCAGGCTATCTTAATATCCTAGGGTTGCCTAAGCTGGGTAAGAAGCAGGCAGCCCTTAGGAAAAATTGGTTTTAAAGCTGGTGAGAATCCCCAGAAAGCGATGTAACTTCACAGGTTCCCTGAAAGTACTGGCACAAGCACTCTTAATTTGTGTTGGATTGAAGAACGTTTTTAAGAAATACCCATTTCTTGAACAATTTTGTCCTCTGACACCTGTAAGCAAATATCTCCTGAGCATCTGTGTTATTTCTGTGGTATCTTCTCAGCTTCCTGAATACTTTTTATAATGGTTTGTATTTTATGAAGCAAACATGAAAATGTCTTATGAAAGCACTTGAGAGAGAAGAGATGCCTGTAAAGGCTGCATGGAAGGTAGAAATCATCAAGCTTACATAAGGGATCTTCTGAGGACAGGGAGAGAGACCTTTCTGGAAATTGTAGAATAATGTGGAGCAAAAGTCATGGATTAAAGGGCACAATCTTTTCCTTTCCTTTCCTTTTTTCCTCATATGCCCTGTTGTCTGTAGCTGCTTTGGGTATGAGAGAAGTTGTGAGTGGGAGGGAGACAAAAATTCTTGGCTGAACTTAGAATGCTACAGTTTGGAGAAGTAATATGAAACACAACTCTTTGTGTAGTTCACTGTTGTCCCTCACCTTGTGACCCACTACCATTAACATGCAAACATTTAACACTGTCAGATCCAGAGTAGTGAATTTATGCATCTTTTGTGCTTATGCTATACTGAGACAAATAATTATCTAATGTTCAGGGCGGAAGTAAACAAGACCCTCTTTTGTCATATTGTTAATAATCCCTGTGTAAGTGCAGATTTTGCAACTGACTTTGGGAAGCCTCTGTATTGACTATCAGACCTGCTCTTATACACTTTCTTTTTATGTTTTGATTTTTCCCCTTTTTAGGCCTTTCATCCTGCCGTGGGCCACCTCTTTCAAAATGCTGAATAATTCAAGTTTCATCAACATGTGTGGGTTCTTATGGGGCTTGTAAAACTTGATCAGGTCCCTTATGTTGGAAGGGACCTCTGGATGTCATTTGGTCCAACCCCTACTCAAAACTGGGACAACTTTGAAGTCAGATGAGACTGTTCAGGGTCTCATGCAGATAAATTTTGAAAGCTGCTCAGTAGTTCGTGAAGTCCATCCTAATACTCTACCACCTCACACTCCCATTTCTTGGATTTGTGCCTGTGGTTGTATGAATAGGCAGCCTGACCACACTGAGAAGGTAACATTGATGAAACAAGATTCATTGTGTGCAAGTATCATGAGCAGTCTGGTTTTTCAGATTGCTTGTAACTGAAAGAGAGAGAAGAGCAATTGTTTAGCACACAGCTTTCTGTCTTATGCTAGTGGAGATAATTATATTTTTGAAATAGAAAATTATGTTGGATATATTTCAGAATTATGTTAGAGAATTCCAATATAAAATTAATTTTTAGCAGTCACTGTAGTTACACAGAAATGAATTGCGCTGACAACTAGACAAGTTTTGATATATGCTCAAGTGACTCTGAACGTGTTCTTAATGAAGAGAAAACAGGTCATTCCTTTGCAGTTATTCTGGCAAAATTAAGATATTTGGATGACAAGTAGCTTTTTTTCTTATGAGTTGGTCCTAGTCCTGCAAACATTGGTTTAAGTATTTATCTTTATATATGCTGGAATGATGGATTTTGATAAGGCTACCCACATGAGCAGAGCTGAGTACTTGTGTATTTGCAGGATGAAAGGTTTATTTGCTCCACTGGCATGAAGAGGTATTTGTTTGCATCCTCTTTACAGCCCCATGAATTTTTGATCTTTAACTTTCAAACATTTATGGAAGAGATTCTTCAGTTACATATATTTGCTGATAGTGCTCTTGTTTGCCGTAGAAGATGTCTGGTTACTTTTGGAACTGAAGATTTTGTGAAGCTTTAACAAAAGTGGTTTTGGCTTCTTTTTACTCATGCATCCACCCTGACATCAGAAGAGAACTTGGGTGGTACTTGAGGTGCACTTAAACACTATTAATTTCTAACTCTTTTTCTTGAAAAAGGTATCAGACATGAATTTTTTACCAAGAGCAGTCTTTCAAAGAAAGTGACAAAAAATTAGTTTTTTATGCATTGTAGGTTTCTCATCAGTATTCAAGAAACCAGAAAACACAATATTAATAAATATTTGTTTGCCTTTTTCATACTTTATTGCAATTGATGATTCAAAATTGTACATCACATTTTTTTCTTACTGAAGTCTTGTCTGTTTACTTTAATTGCATCTGTTTATTAAAACAATCAATCCCTATAAATGTCCTCTACAATAGTTTTTAGGTTGAAGAATGACAGAATCAATATTATAGTGGAGATACACTTCTGTTTAAGAAGAGAAACGACTAAAAATTTGAAGTAGTTCTGACTGTTGAGCCCATGTTTGTAAATTCCCCTTCAATTCTTTTTGTAAATACAAGTTAAAAGAAAGAGGGCACTGGAGAGGGGGAAGTAAAGAAAGGGAGAGTGAATGATATCTGTAAAACTTCAACACTGTTAATTGTGGAATTCCTCAGTTCTGCTGGAGAACCTCAACCTCTCTCTTGTTGAAGCAAAACTGTTTAATACATGTCAAGTTTTTCTATAAAAACAGTTTTCTACCTTCAACATTTTAAATAAAATCTATTTTTCCTGACTCTTTCCAGCTGATATAGATGATATGAAGATATGCTATGTTTTACGAGGGGGTGACAATGCCACCAGTGACATTTTTCATTTCATCGTTGAAGATGGTGGTGAGTACTCCTACGATCTGTGATTTTGTTGTTTTTTTAAAGAGAAAGAGTTTAAGTATTTTTTGGGAGTTGAAGAACACTGAATTTAATTGAAGGAAGTCTATGTAACCTCCTGGAATATGAGTTTTGTTATGCCTTTCCTATATTTTGAACTGTTTCTGGTCATTAAAAAGAGAGGAGTTGATGAAATGGTAATTGCATCTAATGAAAAAAACCCTCAACCTACTCTAGCAAGAAAGTGAAATTCTGTAAGTCTACTTAGATACCAGGGTTTTCTGTAGTTTACTTTTGTATTCCCTGTCCAGTCTCTTTACACGTAAATTCTCCTAAGTCTTTATCTTGAGAAACTTTCTAAATTTTGATGTGTTGTTATTGTTGTCTACCTTTTTAAAGGTTTCAGCTATAAGACTATTCATATGAAAACATTAATGTACCTGTTGTGTAGAGTTCAAGTCTTTATTCTACCTGCTTAACAAAATCCTCAATGGCTTGTCACATTTTCGTCAGGGGACTGATGTGAATTCTCCTGACTAATATTGTTTTGTGGGATTGTGGCAGATGCAAAAGGAAATATAAAAGTGAGAATACTGGCATGTACTCATTTGAGGAAAAAATATGTAGATTGTTTGTTTGTTTGTTTTTAAAGCAAAAAGAACAGTTTAAAGGGTAAACCAAATACATTAACAGGCTTTTTTCCATCCAAAGTCTGTACTTGAGGTGGATATTCCTAAATATAGATATTCCTGTGTGTGGTAACAGGTGGTTAGATTATGTTACTTTAATACTTTCTTAATATGTGATACATAGCTCTATGAGGAATTGACAATGAATTTTATTAGTTGATTTAATAATATACTTCTTAGAAAAAAAGCTTCTAATTAGCTTATTGTCAGCCTGCGTTACTCAGCTTGTGTTACTGCTTCACAAGAAGCACAACCAATTAAGGGTTTTAAGATCAGTGAACAGGGATTTGTCCTGTCTGTCACATATTGAACAGTTTTGTCACCATCTACCATTGCTGGGAGTGGGATATTGAAGCATGTTCACCTCTCCATTGTGCTGGACAAGCATAGAAGAGACAGTATATTCCTCTAGAGACTTTTGAAAATGTCTTTGCAAATCTTTGTGACATCAGAGACCAAGTAGTGAGATAAGAGTTTGTAACACTTGACTTATTTTCCATAAATGTTTTCTTTTAACTGAGATATAGATTAGAGAAACTTAAAGCTAAGTAAAGATAATGGAACATGGGATGCTATATTTTCATAGCGTTACCATCACTTTCTTATGACAAATGTCACCACACAGTGACACCGTTCATGACTTTTAAGTTGTTCTTCTAGTAGGTGAACAAATACTCATGAACCTTGAGATCTTTTGAGGCTTCATGCGATGAGACTAATTAAAGCTGAAGACAGTTTGCTCTCAAGAGGCTGTTTAACATCAATTCTTAAAACTGAGTTGCCCCTTGACAACCCAACATTTGTGGGACATTTCTCCATTCTATTTAACACTTCATAGTGGCAAATATGTAGTTAAAGCAAATCGCACTTAATATATTCCAACTCTATACCAAGAATTTTTCTTTCCTTGAAAAGCTTACCTGCCACGTCTGCTTCTATTTAGCAGACCTGTAACAGCCTGTCAATTGTAACACAATGCTGTTTTTCATAATACAAGGAATCATTATGATAACAAGATGCTTGCTGATTTTTTAGAGCCTTTGGAACTTGCAACGTTACTGTCTTACAGTCTACTTAGCTAGATGGTAAGATGGTCTTTTCTTTCCTGAGGCTGTTTGTTGACACAGTGAAAAATGAGCTGTGTTGCATTTCAGAGTATTTCTGATTTTCTGCTTAACTGAAGATGGTAAAGCTGCATTTAAAATTGATGAAGTTGTGAACAAAACATTAGTAATTGTCTGTCTGAAATAACTCAAATTTCTTAACAGTGTCTTTAGAATCTGTAACAGGTGAAAAATATAGCAATTTAATCCAGCTATATTCCCACCCTCCTCATAAAGACGTCAAAGCCAGTGTTTTGCAGTTCAAGTATATTTTGGCAGACTTTCAGTGGTACCAAGACTATTGTTTAGTTTTTTTGATTTTAAGCCAGATCATACTAAGAGACTACACACAAGGGCTGAGTGAAAGATGCAGCACAGGTGATCAACACTTACTGTAGAAAGGCACACTTCAGACTTTTGTCTCCTGTATCAGGAATTTTGCAGTAGTAACAGGTTTGTGCTACCATACAATGCCTAACACTATAAATTAAATAAGTGGGACTTCACTTAAGCTGAATTGTGTGACAGTCTATAAGTGATCCAGTTCAAATCAAGAAGGATTTCAAAAAGTGATTCAATGAATGAATATGTGTTCGTAATTCAGCTAATGCTATCCAAATAAGTAGAAAACCCTAAAATAAGGCACATATTGTGCTCCAGGTATTTTATATCTTCCACTGCTTTCATGCCTCAGTGAGAGAAACATACAACGCCAATTTCTGGTCTCTTCACATGACATGCATCAGAAAGTTGATTTTGCCCCATATAGTGTTGCCTGCAAAATACTTTTCTACATGTCTTGCAATATATTTGTTCATGGTTTGTGAACTGCAATTAGGAGAAAAAGAGCATGACTTTTCCTAGCTCCATCTTTTGACGGTTGATCTGCCCTACTCATTGTACCATGACTTACAAAAACAAACGCAGAAGGCTTTTTGTGAGCCTCTTAAATGATGATAGTCTTGATTGTGGCCTGAGTCAGTTATCTCAGGCAATTGCCTGGAGAACAAGTACAAGGAGTCATCAAACTGCTCTGGTATGAACTTTGTTGTGGATCTGGAATTTTGTTTATTGTCTAACATGTGGTAGCATTTCTAGTGAGCAAGTTAGGGCAACGGCAGACCAGGTGGGTAAGTGAGGTGAAAAGAGCCAAGTCAGCACTCTGCCAGCTCTTGGCCCCTTGCCTGCTCCATTTCTCACAGTGGGAGTGAGTGCCATGCTACATACCAAATCGTGACCTAGGATCTGCAAGCATGAAATAGGGTACCAATACAAGGTTGGTTGCTTGGTGGCCAGAGGAAAAAACTGCAGTATAGACAAATGAAGACTAGCTCAGGCATTATGACTGTCTCATGATAAACTTTCTGATTATAACTAAAGAGGACAGAAACGGGATCAATATGAAGAGAAAGGAAGGCCACTTAAAGGAAAGAAAGCCCTCAGAACTGTAATTCACAAGTGAGAGCATAGGCCTTCTGTATTCAAATCAAAATTAGAGGTTTCACCAGAAAGAACTGGTTGAGTTTTAAGGCTCTGAAAGAGTCCTATGGTCAGCATCAATTACCTGCAAATGTATGGCTGTAAGGCTTTTGTGGCTTTATAAGAGTAATTAAAAAGTAGAATAAATTGAACACAATTTGGCTATTTATTAGCACAAAAGTTCTTTAAAGGTAGAAAGTGTTTTTATTCTTCATATACAGGGATTTAGCTGAGGATAAATGATGATCTACTATAAAGTGTGTGAGCCCATGCATTTCTGTTATACTGAGAACAAGAAGACAGTGGAGTATATCGGATGCTCCTGAGTTAGCTGTGTGACGTTTCGAAAGAAACTACTTTAGTTGATATTAACAATTTACTTTCCATTTTGTTTTAAATTTTGGTCTTAAAATAAGTATATGTACACCTGTTGATACTGAAAACATGTTTACTGAAAAAGTGTTATGAGTCCATTTTAGCAAAACCATGGAGAAAGTATGAAATTTTGTTTTTCACAAAGGTTGTGAAATAGTCTGATTTGAATCACTTTCCTCCAGAGTGGTCTCTACATTCCATTAAGAAGGTGGAGAAAAAACTCTTCTTAGCAAGAGCAAACATGCGATAGTGGTGAATCCTGATGTTTACATTATTAAATTCTTAATTCAATAATTAATAAAGAAATGAATGCTACCAGAAGGCAGGGAAAGCAGGATTTTTCCCCCTGGGAAGGTAAAAAAATGCAAATCCAGACTGATAGTTGAACTCCTGGACATATTTCTGGTATGTAAGTTGGTACATTATTGAAAGACTCACTAGATTGAAGAAAATATCCAGTTGAAAATCCTTGAGCCTTTAGTGAAAAACAAACTCATATAGTAAATTATATCTGATAATTTTAATGGAAGCTGCAGTGTCTGCAGCAAGTCTGGAAGCTCGAGAAAATTGTGTATGTATGGCACTGCCAAATATACACATAGAGTTGGTGCTTTAGCTGTGCAAAATGGCACTAATCCTTACGGAATGAAAGTTGACAGAGAAGTTAGCTCCAGTGTGTTGAGCTCTTGTGCCTGTTTCAGAAAACTGCATGCTACAATTTCACACTACATCCCTTGTGAGTGGTCTGAGGCTTTTCTGAGGCTTTTCTACTCCTTACATGAACTGTGCACTGAAAATGTACAGTTAAACCTGAAGTATATTGTTCACCTTCTCATTATTTTCTCTATTTGTCTGAGATTTCTAAATGTCACTGCAGTAAGTCATAATAGTTGAATAAGAATATGGATCTAATGCCCACCTATCCAATCTGTAGAAGGTATTTTCTCATGAAATGTGCTGTTTCAAACAATCTGAAACTGGTTGAACTGGTTTAAGGCAATTTTTTTGCCAGATTCTGCTGATTGTGTAGAGTAAAACAAACATACCCCAAAGCTGGCACTAAACTCAAACCCCAGCACAAATTCCATGCCTCCAGAGGCAGTATCAAAGTCAAATACATTCCTGATCCAGCAACAGGTATCGGTTCTGGGGTAACAGTACTACTGCAGCAGTGTGCTGAATGCCAGTTAGAAAGCAGTTTCTCTGTAAAGGACTATTGTTGTATTCTTTTTTGATTCACATAAGAGAATTTTTTTATCCAGTTAGGTTTTGTAGATAACTCTGAAATGTTCAAGATCGGGTCATGTAAAGTCAGTAAAAGAATGTTTATCTCTTATAAAAAGTGGTCTGCTCCCAAGTATTTTTAAAAGAAGACGTTCTTGACCTGCTTGTTCCTTTAGTGCTCTCATTGCAGTAGTTTGCCTTGTTTGTTCTTCCTCCTGCCCTGTCTGTCTTCTGAAGTTTGAGAAGCTGTCAACCAGGATTGCAGCACCCATGGAAGAGGTTCTTGTTTTGAACCTCAGTATTTTTTGTTGCAAGAGGCTAGTGTCATCCTAATATTTTTTTAAATTAGTCAGTTCCATTAAGTTTTCCTGTTCTGAGTAAAAAAATGAGATTACCCTGCTTTGGGCCTTTTGAATCTGGAGCATTCAGAAAAAACTCCCAAGATTGTGCAAGGGAAAAATCCATTTTCTGTTCAGCCTTAATTTGAATTGTAATCTGTCCCTCCCTTACCTAACTTCTTTCTCTGCTCAGTGCTTAAGTAGAGTCCTCAAAACTGTTTCTTTAGGACTGCTAAGCGGTATCTTGCACTACCGTGCCTCAAGGGTAGAATGATTTCAAAGGGAAAGAAATAACAGATTCTCATGGCTGTTTTAGGAATGTGAGGATCACTAGGGGAACAAGAATTGTTTTATTTCAGGCTCTTTGGGCAGCTTTTCTGACTTAAAGCCAAAGAATCGCAAAGCCAAGGCTCACTAAAACTGGTGATTTACATCATTAGTTAAATCTTATTTAAACTTTTCATTACAGATCCCTAAATGCCTTAACACAGCTCTGCATTTTCCTGTACTAACATTTGGTTAAATCCTCACTGAAGCAAGAATCTTTCAAAACAATTCCCTGAAGTTAGCCTTTAAACCTATTTTCTGGGACAACTTCATAGACTTTTCCCAAATACATTTATGCAAGAAATTTTGTTAATTGAAGAACCTCTGTTTCACTGGTTAGAGAAAACTCTCCATTAAGTTTGTGAAATACAATTATTTTATCTGTCGTCCTTCATTTTGCTAAAAAAAATATTTTTTTATTAATGTCACCATTCTTGTATGCTTTATTAATTTGTGAGAGAATAATATTACATACCTGAGTTTAATTATTAAACTAAAAAGGTTGTCAGTGCTGCTTTTCAAAGCAAAAATACTGATGTGTTTTCCTGGGTGAGCTATAATAATAATGTGGGAACAGACATTTCGGACTGAATATCTGATAGTTCATAAAGAAGCAGACTGGTGAAATATCATTGGCAATTATTTGCAGCATCCTTGCTTAAGCTCGCATATGGCATTTGAGCACACCAGTTTTGCCAAGAAACTACGTTTATCTTTGGCTTAAAAACGAGGGCATCACATGCTGGCAGTATGTTTGCCATCATTTGCCAAGTACTGTATTGAATTCTAGTCTGTTAGGCTTGTTGCTGCTGTTTAAATATACTTTAGGTTGGTGCCCAAACGATTTTCCACATGTCACACTTCTTGCTGTAAGTATTACCAAGGGATTTAAATAGTTAGTTTGACACTACGGTTTATAAAAAAATAAATATATAAATAAACCTTACTATAAATAAAATATTAGTTCATGGGGACATTGTTGTGAATGTGGCTGCAAGGTTACAACATAGTATCTGTGAAAGAATACAGGAGTAAGAGGTGCTTTTATGAGGCGTATAGGAAGTTTAGTACAAGCCTTACTAATCTCAGTGCAAAGGCTTTCATTGTCTTCTGTACTATTTATATTGGTCTCTTTGTCATGGCATTTTAGACCGAAATGGGGAAATTATTGAATTTTCCATTTCTAACCTGAATATCACCTTATCCTCCAAATAAATGCATAGAAAAGGTCTACTTTGTCGAGCTGAAACAAGATTTTTATTTTTTTTTGTGAGGAATAAAGGTAGCTGTTTGATTTGGCAAGAGAATTTTTGTTTGTTTTTAATTATTGGAGTTCAAATGGTGATTTTATACAAAAGCAAAGATTTCCTCTGCCCCTCACCCTGGATTACTGATCGTTTTTTAACAAAAGCAAAGCAGTATACTTGAAGCAATGAGTTTAGATACTGCCTTGGGTTAGAAAAGGAGAGGCAATTGTGATTTTAATTGCCTTTTAGACAGAAGTTAGAGCACTTTTTCCAAATGTGGAAGTCTCAGATGCAGTTCCTTCCTTCATTTCAAAGGTTTTCAACCCATATTCCCTCTAATGTGCCCTCACTTATATTCTAGCCTGTTTTGTGTTATTTTTTTGTCTGCTGCTGCCCAAGAATATGAGTTCTTAATTACTCTTTGGAACATAGCCTGAACTCAGCTGATCATTTAAAACTAAGTATTGTTACTACGGGGCCAAAAAATTCTGTCTCATTCTTTTGTGTCTCTTCCTCCTCTCTTTTTCCCCTTTATTTCTCCTTTGCTGCTAATGCCTGCAATGTTCCTCAGAATAAAACTGCTTGAACAGGCCAATTAGGAGCAATGCATTCCAGATTAACCCTTAGGCAGGTGGTTTAGATCAGGGTTTAGAGCAGGGAGATTTTGATTCCGTTCCAATTCTCTTTGAGTCAGGGCCAATAGTCTTCCCTGTAGAATGAGCACCTTGACTGTTGGGCTGGTTGAATAGAAGGGAAATGTCTCAAATGCCATCACCTGTTGATAGATATTTTTCGAGTTTCCAACTGAGATCACTTGCTGAGTAATCACACTTTTAAAGAAGAGTGTAGTCACAACAAAGTTTACCAGTTCAGCACTTGGAGCTGAATCATGCTTGCTTTACTGAGCTGAATAGTGCCATTGATTTCATTTGACCTGGTCAGATGAGAGGGAAGGAAGATAATGCTCAAGGTAGCCCTATAAGTACTTAGCAGGCTTTTTACTTAAAAATAATCCCCAATTTAGCTTTTATATTCTTATGATATAGAATATGGACCCAGATATCAGCAAAAGAATCATGACAATGAGCAGTAAAATTAGGTCAAAATGCAAGAATTAAAGAGATTAAGGAGACACACTAGGCTTAAGTAGAAGAATTGAGAACTCTCAGCAGTAACACTGATTGCCAGTGACATGAGAACCTGCAGAAAGACACTAATTCCTAAAGTGAACCATAATAAGCTTGTGAAATTATCTTGGTAGTCGGTTGCAAATATTTTTGATTTGGATATTCTAAAGGGCTCTAGAGAAGGGACACTGGCTGCTGTCAAGAAACCCTGCTCACAGCAGCTAAATTTGTTTAATTTCCCAACTAGTTTTACTCGAGGGATTCTAAATAGACCTCAGAGTAAGTTTAGCTTTTATCACTTCGCTGGTGAGTTAACTATGTAGAGTCCCCTGGAGTTCCCACAAAGCGTGTGAGCAGTAAATAAAATGTATGCAGGAAGTTTCTGGACTTTTCAAAAAATTAGGTTGATACTAATACAAAGAGGGATAAATACCTCTGAAAAAACATAAGATAAATGTGGAAATACACTAAGGATCAAGTTAAATTAAAAATGGAGAAAATAAAATTATGGGATATGTTGTCATCAAAGTTTTGCAATTTGTGCATCTTTATTTACAATACTCTCAATGTTGTAAGCTTCTATTTGCCTTGCTAGATATAAGGCTTGTAATATAAGGACCATTCTTACCTCATCAACCTCTGTTTTTTCTAGAAAAATGAAGATGTTAGTTTTATTTCATAAGCCCAAATTTTGATTGGATGCTGTTCAAATTTTCCCTGAAATTATATGATCTGTTCTTTATAATTGGCATCAAAGTAGGTTAGGGTGTGTTTTGGTTGTCTAGGGCTTAACAATGGTGACAATAGGGTAGAGTGTTTATGAATAAGAATCGGGGGAAGGCCGACAAGGCAGATGTTGTGGTGGGAGTCTGTTATGGAGCACCCAACCAGGATGAAAAGGCAGATGACATATTCTATAGGCAGCTGGGAGAAGGCATTGGAACAGGCTGTCCAGGGAAGTGGTTGAATTCCCATCTCTGGAGGTATTTAAAAGATATGTGGATGTGGAACTTAGGGACATGGTTTAGTGGTGGATTTGGCAGTGGTGGGTTAATGGTTGGACTTGATAATCTTAGAAGTCTTTTCCTAAATGATTGTATGAAGTTAAGAACCAGAAATGATACAAGCAAAGTGAAAATCTTGTTAGAGTAAGTTAATTAATTTGACCTGGGTTGATTTTTGTTTGTGTTTGACCTAGATGGGGATTTCTTAGATTGGTATAGTGTGGCTTGTTTTCTCTAGGGTTCCTTTCAGTTAATCTTTCTTTTACATATTTAACTAATTCATTTTTGGTTTTAGTACTAGAAAGGATTTAATTTATTGGTAAGCCCTTAGGAAGCTCTTTGGAAAGACAAATTTTTTTTCCCCTTCCTGATGAAGGATTTTGGCTTGTTTAAGTTCAAGTCATTAGTAAAACATTAATTCAGTCAACTTGATACACCATTGCCCTGAATGTTTGCCAGAAATGCAATCTCAGTAACTCTTAAGTACCAGCACAGCATTTCTGTCACTTTGCTGTATAACGTGCATTTTCTTCAAGACTGTAGGAATGCTGTTACCACAGACCTTGCTGCTTCTTTAAAGTTTTTAGTTGTCATGTAACATAATAATTAGAGAGGGAATTGTAAGGATACCTTTAAAGAAACATTTGAAGCCTAATTCAATGCCCAGTGCCTCTTTGTGCCTAGAGGTTTGTGGTTTGAACCTCCATTACTGAAATCTTTGAGAATATTTTTTTTTCACTTCTTACTGTGGTGTTCCAGAGCAGGTCATACCAGATAAGATTCCCATAACTAATAGCATGCTGTTATTCACTGTCCCTAAAACTATTTTGGCCTAGAAAATTTTATTTTAGGGCTTTCAAAGTATTTGATTTCTTATTCTGATGAATCTCGTTTTCAGGCAGAGCTTGTGGTCTCAAGAGCTCAAGACACTGTAACCAGTTAAAAAAAACACTGAAGTACTCTGTATATTATTTTAAGACTTTTCTGGGGTTTGTGCTGAATTCATTCACTGTCTACACTGTTTAATCTCAGTAATTCCATTCAAACTGACTCATCATTACTGTACTGTGTGCTCAAATACATCACTCCTGAGAGAATTTCAGTGGGAGTCCTTTGGATAGAGATATGAGATCCTAATAAAAAGGAAACTAGTCATTACCTTTTCTTCTGGCAAATGGACGAGTTCATCACACTCAACTTCTTTAGGGATAGGTGATGCAGTATTGTACATTTAAGATCCAAATGGCAACCTGTTTAGTGGGCATTTTGAGTGGGGTTTTGCCTGGATTCATCCTAATCAAGTCAAGGTCCTTGAAATGCTGAATTTATAGCCATAATAAATTTAGGTTCCCTTCGTAATGTTGAGGATGAGTAAATTTGGATGTGACACAGAACAATTGCTCTGAATTTTAACCCAATTTTGCCCATAACTTCCTTTTCATATGTATGTAGAATTGCATAAATCATGTAAGTATTAACCAGAGCAGTGTTTAGCACTGGCAAGGTTTACAAATTAGTTGGTGAAGTGGACATTTTCAAGCTTGTTGACTGATTTGGGTGTTATGCTAAATATAGGAAAGGATATGAGATTGACAGTGTCTTGCTTTACTTAATAAGTCATTACATACTCTATTTCCTGTAGATATTTGAGACCTGTGCTTAATTTTCTCTGCTGCCTGAGGAAGCTTAAATAAACATTTCCTGCAAAACTGCTGTAACTTTTAGGCTATAGAAAATGTGAGGTGAATCCCTCTTACTGAAGCAGAGTCATTTTGTGTGGAATGAGTTGCTGTTCACTGCCAAGCGCAGATCAAACTGCCTGTCCCACTGCATCAAAACCGGGCCCTTTGGGGCTGCTGCTCAACTCTTGTGAGTTCTCTGTTTCATTCATTGTGGGGGAAAAGTCATTTGTTTTTCCTTCACAATCTTCCCTGTTTTGAAAGCCTAGCTCCCTGTTTTCCCTGACCCCTAGGAGTTTCCACTTATGCCTGTGTGGGGGATTGTCCTGTTAAGTTTTGAGCTCTCTGCCCTTGATCTCCATCCAATCAACCTTTTTTATCCCTTTCTCTGTCCTTTTTGTGCCTCCTGTTTGGTGTCATAGCCTGGTTGTACCAAGAATCATTGAGAGCTGATTAGATAGTTGTCAGATGAGTAAATCAGCTAAGGATGGAGGGATTCCTTTTCCTAGCAGGAACTGGGAAGAGTTGAATTAGCCTGTGCTCCTGCAGAATCCTCTTTTTTGTATACCAGTGGCAAGTTGGAATGAGACAAAGCAAAGTATTGCTTTTGACACTGTTTTGCCACCAGTGAAAAAGCATGGGCCAAAAAAAAAGAAACAGTAGCTGGAATAGACAGACCTAAGGCATTAAATTGAAGTTATGCGACTGCAGTGGTTGAAGGGGCCTAAAAATGAGGGATCGTAATCTTGGCATTGGGATCTATTGGCCGGCCCATTAGTCCAAATATTCTCTTATAACTCTCATTTTCCCCCCCACTTAAAGACAGGCATAAGGTCATTTAATAGTTGGTCATAGAGGTACTTTAGCAGTAGCATAGCAGAGTCCTGTGTGTCATTTTGAGATGCACAAGTACTACATGCTTGGTCCTTATTTTAAAACGTGCTGCTTCAGACTCACTGAAGGATCACAAGTGAGCTAAATTCAAATAAGTAGGACAATTTTTACCAGCAGTGATTTTGCCCTAAATCATATAATGCATAATTCTTGGGTTTCAGATTATAAAGAATGGAGGACAGATCACAGAGTGTTTTATTCACTTTTTTATTTCTTTAAGGGAAAATAACTCTTTTCAGAAAAAAAAATAATACTAATATACTTCCTACCTTTAAGGTATCTTATTTTATGTGTATGTGTTCCCTGTTCAGCACAGACACTCACCAACCCAAATGTCTACATCAAGGTCGTTGAGCTTGCAGTGATTCCTGTCATGTCTCCACCACCCTGAATTGTGCTGCTATTTGAACTCCTTTTCTGAATTGTTAGGATCATAGCACAAGTAAATTCAAGACGATATGATTTATTTTGATCAGCTCATGAAAATATGTCTGCACCATATTCCAGTTAATGACCAGCAAGCATTCACTAACACTTTAGGCAAGACAATGAAAAAGGGAAGAGAATTATTTTTATGAAGTCAGTCTTTTTTTCCTCTTTATTGAATCTCCTCGCTACATACCCCAAAATAGCCTAGATTTATCTAATCCCCCTTTTCTGTCATCCAAGAGACCTGTTTCTGAGAAAATACTCTTTGCTACTCTGAGTGCTTGTCAATTGAAAGAAGCCTGAAAAGAATCTACAGGTAAGAAATACAAAGCCATTAATTTAAATGTTTGTCTTAAAGATAGTTAGTTTTAGGCTATTAGTCTCTATGTAGTTACTGCTATTATTTATATTAGTTTATATTATTTATATTAGTTTGATAATCATCAGTCATAGGAACTCTACTTTAAGTCATATGATAAAATTATTTCCTTTCCTCGATTACTACTATTACTGCCTATTAAAGCAAACAACTCTAATTATGTAACTTCAGATTTTTCATGGTTCTTTACACTTCCCTTGATTACACATGTAAACCAGACGTCATTCATTGTTTTCAAGTCCCAGATTCATCTAAACATCTCAGGAGTGTAACTTATTAGCACAGCCAGCCCTGGAACTGGTTACTGAATTGTTGAAATCCCAAGTGACTGCATTACTTTCTGAAGCTGTCTGCTTAGAGAAGCCTCACTCAACTGGAGTACCTCAGAGATTGCTCTTATGTGTGATGAATCTCTTCATTGTTGAACAGCCTTCCCTTGGTTTCCACTACTGAAAGATATTAAATCTACATCTTCTTTGGACTTGGCTTACAATTTTAGTAAGAGTGTATGCATACTTTTTGGGATGGAGCTGCATTTCCCAGCTGGGACATGCATGCCTTTGCTTGATTGGCCTCTCATCCATAGAGAATGTATTGTTTAGGTAAAAAAAATAGATTTTACACTGTTTTTTTCTGCAGTTCTTTTATTTTGTTCTTTGAAAGGAATATATGCACATTGCTACAAAAATATGTTGTAAAACATCTGTAGATTGTTTAAATCTCATGTTTTCATACCTTTCGAAACGTAATAATTTTAATGTAGTTTTTTCTTCAAAGTATTATTTTCAAAGTATTAATTGTGACTTGTGAGGTTTTTACACAATGCTATCTGTGTAGTTTAGTTCTTTGGATTCGTTCAATGAACTAAGTTTAATTCCACTTCTGCTTTTTTTTTTTCGCTCCTGTTTGATGACTCCAGAATGAGAATAGATAGGGTGGAATTGAATAATAGATATAAAGATAATCACAAAGAGTTATATAGGCTTTCTTTCACAGGATTTGACATAACAAAATGATCTTTAGCATTTGGCTAATGCTGAGGTTCATAAAATTGACAGTTTGGACAGTTTGTAATGTTTCATTTGAAGGATCATGGATCTTGTCAAGTTTCACAAAAGCTGGAAAGTGTAATTTCCTTATAGGCCTTATTTCATGAAACTTAACAGTAATGGTGGTTTTGCTTAAGGAGGAGTCTCAGCTGCTTCTGGTCTGCAGGAAATTTTTGAATGCTTGATTTCTGTATTTCACCACTGTTAGGAAGTGGCATAACAAGGATCAGTGGTTGGAATTGAATACATAACAATTCAGTTTAGAGATGGGAATGCAGTTTTTAAGAGTAAATGCTTTTACCTGGTAACAGATTTTCAAGGCAAGTGGTGAATTCTTCTGATGTCTGCAGTGGCAGGTATCTTACTGGAAAAAAACCCCACTTGTGAAACTATATTCAACACAAGGTTACTGAATAGAATGTTCTGTTCTCTTAATACAGAAGATCAAGCTAAATTATTACAAATGCCTCTTTTGGCCTGAGATCTATGGACCAGGAATTTATAGAAATTCTCAATTATTACTGATTTTGCATGAAACTAGAGTCAGCAGCAAAACTCTCCTGGAAGATTAGTAAGAAAAAACTGAAAAGAGAATATATAATTTGCAGAAAATTCTTATCAGTGCCATTCTTCCAAATTGTATATTTAAGAAACAATCCTTACTCTTCCTTGACCCCTCTCCAAGATCCTTCAGGAAACTAAGAAGTGCTATTATGAAAGTCATAGAAGGACCTTCAAATCACACAGCTGAGAAGCCAAGAATTCAAAGATAAAATAAAAGCTGAACGGTGCAGACCTCAAAATCTGTGGATTGTTATGGCTTTTCATATAGTCACTGGTTATTATTTGTTTAGCATTTCAACATAGAATCATATCCCTCTCCCACCCACCTACATTCTTGTAAAGTATATCTTGTTAATCTTAATGTTATCTTAACATTTTTCACCTCAGGGAAGTTTTTACAAGAAATTCTAAAAGTAAGAAGCACTTGAAAAAACAACCTGAAAAAACAACCTAAAAGAACACTGAAACCTAACAAATTTGACCAGTCTTGCTGAATTTTTAAACAACCTTTTGCATTTAACAATTAAAAAACCTGAAATTTGCCAACTTTTATTTATTTTTTTATGTTCAAAACGTCAGAATGTACCAGATTTTCTTAAATAATATTTTATATAAATGTAGGTGCAGTATTTTTAATACAATTCCAGTGTTTATTCTGTTCTTCTTAGCTATATTAGGTTTGCTCTGACATAATGAAGTGAAATAACTCCATTCTTGTGTAAATGAAATTAGAACCAGACTAGCCAGATTTCAACCCCCTTCTCAGCAAAATTATTCCCACAAAGGTTATCCAACATGTGTTCTGCCTGAGCAGCGTGTTGCTTGGAAGAGTTCAGCAGATCGGAGAGAGATGTCATGTTCATCATGCTGCTGGCTTCTCTATGGATGGGCTGTCACATCCAAATGCAGGGATATGGATGACTTTCTGTGATTAGATCACGTAACATCACACTTGTACAGCCCTCCAGTGGTCCATGCATAGTTATTTCGCTTTTGCTTAACTATTCTAACTTGAACTGATGGTCTGTAAGCTAAATGTTTTCTAGTCTACTATAGAAGGGGACTATGTATACATATATAGAGGATTGTCTCTAGCCCTTAAGCCAGCTAGCTTCTTCGAGTTTATATATATATTTTAAAGGGCTGCTTTCTTTCCTGCTTCACTCCTGTTTTTCCCCATGTAGCGCTGAGGTTTCTTTGGTGAGTAGCATGGTTCACAGTTAAGTCTTGAACTTTGGATTCTTGACGTGCCTGAACTGGCTTTCTACCTGAAGAAAAGCAGGTATTCCTCCTTCAGTGCTTAGCTTTGCATAAATAGTTCTTTACCCTGGCCATTGCCTATAGACGCTGTTATCCAGTCAGCTAGCTACACTGAGAGGAGATAGCATTTCAAATAGCAGTCAGTTCTAGGGTATATAAAAAATACACAAATCTTCTGCATAGGAAAGACTGCCATTTTGAGAAAAAAAGAATTATTCGAGGGGTAAGATGGTCAAGAGATATTTTCACGCTTCTACAGAATACTCTTTAGGTCAGCTTTTAGTTCTTACTGATCATACTATCTCAAAATACAGCTCTCAGGCCCAACCCACCTTTCTAGTGTAGAACTGATAAGAGATTGTCAAGGAGCTGATAAACACAAGCTTAAGGAGTAAAACTAAAATGAAGTATATAGGGTGGACTTTTAGTGCAAAGTGGTGTCCATGAGTAAATGCAGATTTTTTTCCTGTTTTTTTTTTTTTTAAAGTTGCTCTTTCTCTGGGCTTCTTTTAAAATCCTTTTGATTACTTATTATGCAGTTTAGTAGTCCTTATCTTATTCCTTGCTAAGGTTAAAAAAAATAATTTATGTTCCCCTTCATAAATACATTCCCTCTGAGAATTCCCCTTTGGGCAGTGTTGTTCAGCTTCATTTCAAAATACAAGACCACGTGCTAAACGGCACAGAGTAGGATACACAGGAGGAACAAAGGCATGATTAATTGTACATGCTAACATATTTGTTTTGCTTCAAGTTAGCTGCATAGCTTAGCATAGCAGAAGCCACGGCATGAATTCTAACGTATTTTAATCCGAGCACAACCTCTATATACCTTCTGGATATACATGCTAAATAAATAACAAGCATTGCTAAAACCCACATTACAATCCATTAATGCTAATGTTTGAGTGCTGGCTAGATCAAGATAGCACAGGTACACTGTCATGTATTCATACTAGTTTCTTCATTTTTCTTAAGGTTTAACCAAGTTTGGAGGGAGCTTGTAGCAAACTTCCCTGGGCAGTTTTAGTTTTTGATATTTTAAATGGAAGGTCTAAAGAGTCAATATGTTTTAGTTTTCTGCTCATTTATTAATTTTAGCAACAAAAAAATATTCTCAACGTACAGACAAATTTTGCTCTTTCAAATTCAAAAGGAAAATAAAAAGGATGGGAGTCCTTTGTTTTAACAAAGATGTCCAAATGTAATGTTCCAAATCCTAGTGGTAATTTTGGGATCCTTTTATAGTTAATGGAGTTGTTAATTTAAGCAAGATTGATTCACCTTGATCTAAGAAATAAGATAACAGATTAGTTGAATTACTCTCCTGAGGTGCTCGTTTCTCCATTTTTGGTAAGGAGGGCCTGGTAAAACTAGAAAAACATTATTAATCTAAATATGAAAAGGTGAATCCTGCTCTTCACCAGTTTTATTTGTGGGTGCAGATTGCAAAAAATAACATTTCAAAACAGTTTCTAAAATATCAGCTGAATTTGGATAAAAAGTTGCTCCTTGTCCTGTTGCTCCATACCACTGAAAAGAATCTGCCCCTATCCTCTTGACATCCATCCTTAATATATTTTTGAGCATTATTAAGATCCACTCTCTGTCATCTCTTCTTCAGGCTAAACAGGCCCAACTCCCTCAGTCTTTCTCCATAAGAGGGATGCTCCAGTCCTCTAAATCATCTTTGTAATCTCTGCTATGAAGTCCCTCTCTCCAATAGTTCCTTGTCTTTCTTGATCTGAAGAGCTCAGAACTGGACACAATACTCCAGGAGTACTCCTAGGACAGAGTAGAAGGGAAGGGTCACCTCCCTCAACTTGCTGCCCATGCTTTTCCTAATGTAGCCCAGGGCCTTCTTGGCCACAAGGGCACACTATAGGCTCATGGTTAACAGCTTGTCTATGATGACTTCCAGTTACTTCTCTGGAGAGCTGCTTTCCAACAGGTCAGCCCCCAGCCTCTACTGGTGCACGGGGTTATTCCTCCCCAGCTGCAGGACCCTGCACTTGCCTTTGTTGAACTTCATTAGGTTCCTCCCTGCCCAAATGTCTAGTTTGTTCAGACCTCACTGGCTGGCAGCACAGCCTTCTGGTGTGTCAACCACTCCTACCAGTTTTGTATCATCAGCAAACTTGCTGAGGGTACATGACCCTCTTCCAGGTCACTGGTGAGCAAACTGAATGAGACTGAGACAGTACTGACCCCTGGGGAATACCCCTATCTCCAGGTGTCCAACTAGACTGCACCATGGATCACAACCCTCTGTGACCTGCCATTCAGACAGTTCTCAATCCATCTCACTGTCCACATCCAGCCCACACTTTCTAAGCCTATGCATGGATATGTTATGGGAAATGTTGCCAACAACCTTGCTGAAGTCAAAGTAGACAATATCCACTGCTCTCCTCTCATCTATCCAGCCAGTTGTCCCATCATAGAAGCCAATTAGATCAAGCATGACTTCTCCTTGATGAATCCATGTTGACTACTCCTGATAACTTTTTCCTTCACTTGCTTTGAGATGACATCCAGTATGAGTTGTTCCATCACCTTCCCAGGGATGTAGGTGAGACTGACTGGTCTGTAGTTTCCAGGACCCTCCTTCTTGCCCTTTTTGAAGACTGGAGTGGCATTATTTCCTCCAGTCTTCAGGCATCTCTCCTATTCTCCATGACCTTTCAAAGATGATGAAGAGTGGCTTAGCAATAATATCTGCCAGTTCCCTCAGCACTCATGGATGCATCCCATTGGGGCCCATGGATTTGTGGGTTTTAGATTTGCCTAAATGTTCTCTAACCCAATCCTACTTGACCAAGAGAAAATCTTCCTTTCTCCAGACTTTGTCCCTTGCCTCCAGAGTCTGGGATTCCTGAAGGCTGGCCTCAGCAGTAAAGACTGAAGTAAAGAATTCTGCCTTCTCTGTATCCTTTGTTACCACAGCACCCACCTATTCAGCAACAAGCCCACCTTTTTCATAGGCTTCCATTTGCTACTGATGTACTTGAAAAAACCCTTCTTGTTGTCCTTGACATCCCTTGACAGATTTAATTCCAAATGAACCTTAGCCTTTCTCATAACATCCCTTCGTACTCTGATGATGTTTCTGTATTCCTCCCCAGTGGTCTGTCCCTTTTTCCATGTTCTGTAAACTTCCTTCTTCTATCCTAATAGACTGTTTTTTCTTATTCAAGGAGAAATAAATAAATAAATGTATAAATAAATTAAAAAACACTGGTTTACACATTTTACAATTAAGTCATTAAGTGTTTTTTAAAGTTTTGAATTTATAAGGATAAACTAAAACTAGTGATCAAACATACTGTTTGTTTAGTTAATGAATAAGATGTAAACTGAGAAATTCTCCATGATGTCATGGTACATCTTGGTCATTGCTGAAGTTAGAAAAAAATGTTGCATCTATGCACACAGTTCCATAACTGCCACGTAGAGTTGAATCACACTAAAAAACCAAACCAAACCAACCAACCAACCAACCAACCAGAATTGGGCCTAATAATTGAAATCCCATTTAAAAAGAGGAATAAAATTAAATGGAGCTAAAAGCAGACATGCAGGCTTGTCTGTTTTTGACACTGGTAAATTAAAACTAGACATGCTAAAGTTCTGCAGTCTTTCCCTAGCTAAGTAAACTCTGCAGTTCTTTTCACATTTATAGTGTTTCTATCACAGTGTGCTCTGAGTTTCAGAGCATACCAGAAGTGTCTGTTTCTTAGAGGCTGAGTACTCTACAGTTAATTTAATGTGTCCTCTAAATTATTTTTACCTAATATGTTTATGCAGTAATTTCAGTGCATTTGTTTAAAATTTAGATATATGTTATTTATAAAACCAAAATTCAAGTTCTGTATTTTGCTTTTTCTGATGCTTGGAGATGGTAGTGGTTCCACTTTATTTCTGTATAAACTTAATTACTGCAGCGTATGCAGTAGATACTGGGAACAGTTTTAATGAGTTGAAGGAGTTACTAAAAGTAAGATTGTGTATTTTTTTTCACTGTAAATTTGGCAAACCACTTTCATTTGCAGTGGCCATTCCTTTTATCTAAATAGTTGAGAAAGAATACAGAGATAATTTTTGAGGAGTGAAATACCAAGAAGTTGTGATTCAGATAAAATATAATGCTTAGAGATGCAAGTAATATTTTTATCTACTATATATAATCCTTTAATACACCAAGTGATTAGAGAAAATAGGGAGTTGAGCACTGAAGATTACAAAATTGAAACCAAAATACTGGAAACACTTTTTTATAAATATTTAACTACATTTTCCTAAATACTTGTGTGAGTATAGAGTGTCCTGGTTGTGTATGTTTATGTCTATGTGGGTACAAGAAATGCAATGAAAATATTAGCCGTGAAGTTAAATGAAGACATTATATTGAATATTCTGAATATTCTTAACTTTTAGGAGCAAAATAAATAATATGATTAGAAAAGAATCTAGTACTTTCCAATTCTGTTTGTGTCTCTAAGTGGAGAAGGGATAGCTTTGAAATGAAGTTGTTAAAATGATTTTTATTCCTAATTCTTCACACTTGGTATGTGACTTCATGCAAACCATAGAATCTTGGAATAACAATGATTTGAAGCCATCTCTGGAGATCATATAGTCTGATACCTTTACACAGAGCAGCATCAACTAGAGTGGATTGTCCATGAATAAACCCAGTCAGGTTTTAAGTATCTGCTGGGCTGGAGACTTCCACAACCTCTGTGGATAATCTGATCCACTCCTTGAACAGTCTTACAGTAAAGAAGTGTTCTTCTCATGTTTGAACGCGTCTTGAAATTCAGTTTGTCTGCATTGTTTCTTGTCTGGTCACTGGGCACCTCTGAGAAGAGCCTGACTCTCTCTCCTCATTACACCTTCCCATCAGGTACTCATATGCTCTGTTTACTTTTCCACCTCAGCCTCTTCTTCTCCAGGCTGCATAATCCTAGCTCTCAATCTCTCCTTGTAAATTAGGTGCTCCCAGTTCCTTAATCACCTTTGTGGCCTTTTGCTGGACTTGCTCCATTATGTCCATGTCTCTCGTGTATTGGGGCTCTCAGAACTGGGTCCAGCACTCCACGTGTGTCTCACCGGTGCTGAGTAGAAGGGAATGATCACATACTTCAGCTTGCTGGCAGGACACCCTAATGAAGCCCAGGATGCTGTTTATGTTCATACTATCCTGTATCAATCTAAATAAACCCACGTCTTGTGGCAATAAGAAGGAAATTAATTCCCTGTTACTTCATTCATATGTGAAGAACCAAGACTAGTATGCAAGTATGCAAACTACCATGAATGTGAGTGGCTTACAAATTTTATATGCAAGAAGAATTTCCAAATGAGTGTGAATCACTGATAGCTGAAATAGGGCTAGAATCTGGTTTCCGTAGTCAACATGGAAATGGAGCATGATTAGAAACCAGCAACTGTAATTAGAAAGTCCATCTCATAGTAGGATTCTGGGGAAATCACATAAAAGTCTGTGTTGGCAGTTCACAAGATTTATTACCGCTTAGTACCTTGGTTCATGGCAAAGCAGCTGCAAGCTGTTGTTTCCTCTCTTCCCTCTTTGTATCTCTTTTAAACGCTGGAGCATAGGTGCTTGTATTCGTAATGACTGGTAATTTTAGAAGAATAAGAGTTGGAGGTTAGCTTGAAAGTGTTAATTTTTCTTTCAATTTAACTATCTAACATTGGGGGACATCCAAAAATCATGTAAGAGGTATGAAAGGATATGCTAAAAGTGTCTAAAATATGATAAAATTGTACTGCTTTACAGCTGGAATTAATTCCATCTCTAATTTTTAATTTAGATTAATGAATGAGATGCTATTTATCGGAGGTGAGTAGGAGGGGGAGAGGGAATCCATGCCACTAAATGTGATACCTCCAGAGCTTTATTTAGGAAATGTAGGTACCTCTAGAGGACATTTCAGGACTTATGCAGGCCAGGTAGCCCTCTGGAGTTACTTAATTCTCTCCATCATCTATTTACAGAGTTTAGAGCAGTTGAGTTCCTCCCTTAAAACATATTTCAATGATACAGTCAACTCTGAATTGATGACTTGCTGCTACCAAGAGAGCCCACTCTCCCTCCCTCATCCTTTGCTATCTCATCCTACACTAGTTTATAGCATCCTAGGTTGATTCAACTAACTGTTGTGGCTGAAAGCCAGTAGATTTTTAGGCTAAGTGAGTGGTAGGGTATTGAATTGGTTTACCAGTCAGGCAGGGATGAGCAGCAGGGAGACCCCACATCTAGGAATGGAGGGACTAGAGGAGATGAGAGGAATGGAGTTTCCCCAGTTGTGGTCTTGAGCTGTTGTATTTTGTGATATTATATATTTTGTAATAATCTTATAAATATTAAAAAGAAGAAAATAATGAATAGAAAAAATAAGATGGAAAATTATATACATATCTGTGATATTTATGAAAAAAATCTGAATCTGTACATAATGAAAATATTATGTATAGCATTACACACATTATAAAATAGAAAAACTTTTATGTGTTCTAATTCATACTATTCTAATAATTTTTATTAAATGTTTAAATAATTTTAATTGTTCAATAAAGGAAACTCTTCTATTTTCTTTAGAATGTTGCACCAATGCCGGTGAAAGATTTAACTTGGATTTGAGGTAACAAGTGATGAAAATGTAGCTTAATTGTTCTTGTGGAAGGAACATTGTCCTGCAAGTCGATTATCACTAGACCAGAATGGGGTTAAACATCTTAAGTACATTACACAAGATGGTGGTTTGCATGTTGTAGGAGATGTGCAGTTAGATTATTGAAATCATTTGTCATGTACCTATATGTATTGGAATTATAGTTCTATAAAACTTGTGCAATAGAAAGACCCACCTGACTACTTCTTGTGTTCTACTACAATAAATGGCATCCCTTACACAAAATATTGATTAAGAAGTTGAATGTGGCACTCATGCAAAGAATACATCATCAAAATAATCTCCTTTCAAGATGGCAAAACATACAAGGAGTGGTGAACCAAGTCATTAGGCAAAAGCTTCAGTGTTTCATAGAATTGTAAAATCATCAGGGTTGGAAGAGACCTTTAAATCACCAAATCAAACCATCAACCCAACGCTGCCATCGTAATGCCTAAACCATATCACCCAAAATTGAGTAAGAGCTAGTGGAGAACCACATCATCACAGGATTTTTCAAAAGTAGGTTCAAAGTTTTCGTGTCTTAAGGAAAAAAAAAAGAAAGTGTGTCCTCCTAATTTTTAGGGAAAAGGTCATTCATACATGTTCTCTATTGCTTTGAAACCTTGTGTCAGTAATTATTGGTGTTGTGCATGTCGAGACAAAGTAGTCTCCCTCTAGTGCTGATCCAGTGGCTTTCTGGTGCTGGGGATGAAGTCAGGAGCCCACACTTGCAGGCCTCTGCCCAGGAAAGAAGGGCTTCTTCAAAAAGCAGCTGCAAGTACTCAGCTTCTGCTTGGAGTTTTCGCTGAAGAGGCCTTTCTCTCCTTGCATGGACTTCAGGGGAAGTTAGAGAGACAGGTCCAGACAATAGCCAGAGATATTGCTATAATAAAACAAGAAATTGCAGCATGTTTGTTCAGACATGCAGTGTCTGTAGAGATGCCAGCTTAGACATTTTACTATCTCTTTTGCGTAACAAAGGAAATTGCCTCTGGAGATTTCTTTCTGAAGATGTCTCTGTTTAGAGACAGTGCATGCACATGCATGCCAAATGTCTTTTTTGTGTTTGTGCTAGATGTTTCTTTTTTTAAAATCTATCATAATATCATACTGTACGGAAGATCACTGTACTTTAAATTTTCATTTGCAACTGTGATGAGGTATTTCAAATTTTCCATATAGTGTAGTAATGAGCTATTTTATGGCTTAATAGAGATGATTTTGTTGAACAGAGTATCTGAAAATATTATGCCAATGTTGCAGTTAATCTGGTTGTTTTTGCAGGGAAATAAAATGTGATCTTTTAGAGAAGGTGATATGGCAAGCTGACTTCTAAAACTATTTTGAATATTCACAGTGATTCTGGTCTGGTCCTCTATTCTTGATCAATGCTGTGTGTAAATCACAGCAGGCTAGTTGTAAGGCAGAATAATGACTGTAGAGAGGTACCTGAACTGAATTTACCATCTGTACCAGGTACTAGTAACACTGTAGACACGACAGATCAGCTTGATCTGCAGTCCTAGGAGCAGTTGTTCATGCCAAGTTCTGCATTGCCATTATATATGTTTTTTAACTAACTAGTTTAATGCTGGGTGCCTTGTATTTGTTTGTGCTGCAATTGCTTATCTGGATTGTGATGCACAGGGCCAATGTGTGGTACCAAAAGTTGGGATAGGGCTACACTCCCTTTCTCTGTGCTCAGGGTAGGGTATGATGTGGAAACTGCTGTTCCTTTGCAGCATGGGAGTGTTCTGCTCCAGTGCACTGACTAGGACATTGGCAAGGCAAAGGAACCTGTGTGAAGGCAAGGGTCTAAATATATCATCTTTTCTGAATAAAAATCTAACATTTTTGCCTTCAAACAGATATATCTAAGCTTGCTGATGCTACTTGTCACAAATTTTGTCCCTAAGCTCTTCTTGAAGATAGTGGGAGGATTGCTGTAGTAATGACCACATTTGAAAAAACAAGTTTTGACTGTCGTTTACTGCGAAAACAGGTGTGGTGTTTTAATATGTTACTAAATCCCCTTTCTGCCAGAGGTAGCTACCTTTTAACATAGTCAACAGAGTGGTATGCATATTTTAGTAGCTCCAGTGTTAGTCCAGCTCTGTAGCAGTGCAAGCTAAGATACTGAACTGAGACTGTGTGTTTTAGGGCAGAGACAAATACTCTGCATTACTAACACTGCTAGAGGTCTGCCAGTAATGTAGAAAGGGGAGAACAGCTGTGGAGGGTAGTGTCTTAAAGCTGCTATGGCAAAATTTGCTAGGGCTTTCCTGTCAGATATGGTCATGAGATCAAGATTTGCATCAGAATGTACAGTATCATGCACTTCATTAATACTTTTTATTCACCCCTCATTTGAAGTATATGTTGGTGTGTTTGACCTGTCCAAATAAGTAAAAGCTGCCTAGAAACCTATCCTGATTGCAAACAGATTTAAAATACCACACTGACAGTCTAGTTGTCATTGAATTAATCACATTCTTAATTGTACTGTTTCTGTATCATTCATTGCAGTTATGGACATCTGTGTGTTGGTACAATACAGAACATGAATAACATGTTAGGAAAGCAATGCTGTCTTTTAATAAGCATACACAGAAAAAGTCAATTTTAAACTGGATTAAAAAATATATAGTTGTAACAATAAATATAAGTTCAGGTTCACCTATGAAACAATTGTTCTTAAGTCAGCCTTCTTTGGTCTCTGGGCTTGATGTAGATGTAGTCAGACTTTTGCACTTTAAAGAAATATTAATTTAAAGGATAATATGATCATTATAGTGCTAGGAATTTGTTTTATTACAGAAATATTTGTATTACCTCTATCTGTCATATCAAATGAAGGATATGTGAAAATGTATTTATATCTCACATGCTAACATGTACGCAATTGTGGAAGGCTTTGTTGAGAGAGAATTGATATTTGGACATAGTGATTGCCAGATAGAATTGTGAATGTGAAGGGGCAGTACAAGAAGGAGTAACATGCAGCATAAAATAAGAAAGCTGTGAGCCAGTGGTTTGGAGAAAATGGGATGATGTGTTGATGTAGATGCAACTACATGAGAAAAACCTTGAAGAGTTGTAGGGAAAAAACAAAAGTAAAGCAGGATATTAATAGAGAAATAGAGACTGAAAGAAAGTGCCATACATCCAGAAACCACTTAGAAAAAAAATGGGGGTTTAATTTGTTATGAAGTTAATTTAAGGGCACGTCTCCAGGATGAAGGATCTAAGATCTTGCTTTATGGTGAACTTGACACCGGCTGCCACAAGAGAGGAGCCCCAAAGAGAAGACACAAGGACTCCCTGAAACAACATCTCAGCCTTGGCCATATTGATCAACATAACTGGTCTACTCTGGCCTCCAACTGGGAGGTCTGGAGACACACCATCTATAACGCTGCGGATGCTTTTAAGAAAGTATGCAGGATCACCCTTGAGGAGAAAAGACAATACAGAAAGAATTGTGCCTTGCAGAATTTACCATCTAAGGAGTCTTTCTGCTGTGCCTTTTGCAACCAGATGTGTCTATCTCGTATTGGCCTTTTTAGCCATCAACGTGCTTGCAACAAACGTGGGTAGAGCCCTTCCCAAATCTTTGTTCGTGAAGCCTAGCCATGATAATTTAAGTAATAGAAGGAATTTTCCCTGGAGTAATATGAAATTGCAGTGCTTTCTGTGGTACTGCAGAAAAAAGGGTAATGACTTAGAAAGCCTACAGAATTACAGTAATCAAAACGGGAAGTGAATCTCTTGCAATAATTTCTATGTAATTTGTCTTTTTGTGCTACTCTTTCTTTGCCAGCTGGAGCTTTAAGTTATGTGTCTTAACTTACAATGTGTGCTAAACTGGAAATTCTTTTCTCTAAACGTGGGGGCTTATTTTGGAATATGAGGGTGAAATGTCACTCTTTACGATTTGGTTACTTTTTATAAGTCTTTTGTTTCTCCTTATGTGTTTTAATGAGAGATCTATCATCTCAGGCAGAAATGTGATCTTGAAAGTTTTACTTTAAAAGGAAAAAGGTCTTTCTGTGGAGTCTTTGCAGCAGATCTATCTATTGTGTGACTGAGAATATGCTTTGCCTCCTACTTTCATCATCAGAAATATGCTACACTTTGTAAGAATCTAGGATTATATGTGTGTTTGGTTTATCATTAAGTTCTTCATTAGATGAAACTAGTGGGGTTTTCATTAAGTCAATTGGAAGATTTGCCTAAGGTGCAGACTGGCCATTAAAACTCCCTGAAGGTATGTTACCACTGCACTGTGACCTAGGTCTTAAAGCAGATCTCAGTCTGCAAGTGATCCAGGTCTGCTTGTGAGTGTGCACATTGCAGGGCTGGAGTCAACTCACAGCACACGGCCATCCATGGCCGAGACTGCCAGTGTTGAACTTGCAGATGGCTTCTCTGAAGCACAGGTATAGGTTCTTATGGCCTCTCTGAGCTGAGTTGTTCTGGGATGGTGTTTTTCACAAAGTTGTACCAGTATGCAAAGAACCTAGAAATTCGGTGATACAGGAGCTTCAGGAGGTGGAATAAATTTTAGCAAGATGAGCACATAGTTTGGGAGCAGATGCCACAAAGTGGGGATAGATATTGTATGAAGCAATGGCTGCAGGTTCTCTGCATGGGGAGCTGAGCTTCTAATGCAAATTGTAATACTGATACTCTGACCAGCCTCATTCTGACCAATTTCACACTGCATGAGTTCTTGATTATTCCTATTCAGTCACATACCTCTTTCTGAAGAGATTTAAATTTTGTGTGTAATCAGAGGGATGGCTACTTAACCAGAGCAGTTTCACCAAAATGTCATTTTGTTTGTGTTCTACCAAGTGATTACAGTATTAGATGTCCCTGCAACAAAAGAACTGTGAAAACTGGAAACTGTACATGTGGAAGTAGATCTCATGGAAGCTTTTTGAGAATCTGCCGTGAATGCTAGTTTGCATTAGGCTGCCAAGATGAGATTGTTGTTATTATTAAGTAAAACATAGACGTTCTGTATGGAGTTGGAGGTTTGCCTGGTGGTTTTGGGTGCTGTGTTCTTTGGCATATGCTTCAGACCCAGAGCGTGAGGCCTAGAGCTTTGTTTTTTGCAAAGGCAACTGCATACTGTTTTCTGTGGCCATTACAGAGGGTTAGGAAAATATCTTTGTCATCACAAAGGCTCCTTCCAAGCAAGCAAACAAAATAAGGAATGCTTTATGCTTCCACGTGCTTGCATAGCAGGAGGAAGAGAAGCTGCTGCAATGGAGATATGTGATGCTATTAAACACTTGGCCATTTAGGTGGTTTTGGTTTTATGGGATTAGAAGAAATTATGATAATTCATGAAAATTTAGAATAAAATCTTCTTGTTTCCTTTCCCATCTCATGTCCATATAATGAACAACTCACGAAGAAAAAAAGCTCAACAAGTTTTGCTAGCAAATAGAATGGTAAATTGAGGATTGCTGCAATGAAATTATTAAATCAAGTAGGGGGGAAAGTTAAATGTGAAAGTAGATTTAAAGTCTGGGAATAGTGCAACCCCTTGTAAGACAGATAGAGTTGTCCTAGAAAGACAAATTATTTTGTTGTCTTCGTGCCAGTTGAATTCTGTGACTGAAGCAGTCATCTCTGCTGGGCTTGTCACCTCTGAGCCTCATGAAATGGAATTGACGCCTTGCTGTTTAACTGGAGATTTTGGTGCAGTTTTATTAGTCCCTTTGTACTGGAGATGCATGTAAAGTTTCACCAAAAAATAGTGGCTCTTGACTTATTCAGATATTTTTTAAAATTTTATCTGGTAAAGAACTTCAGAGAGGAATCCAGGATTGATTATTTAAGAAAATTCACAGTTATTTGTGGGCTCGACTAATTGTTTCCACCCTGTGCTAGACTTGACCTGATGCCCTACAGAGTTGCTTGCCTATCTGCACATCATCCTCCCTGACGTGTCCCATAATTCCCTTGTTATTATTTTTTCCAGTTTCTGGGTTTTCCCAGGCCCCTTAACTTTAATCCTGGGTAATATAGAGTTAAGTGTAATTCTGTATTACTGGAACTGCATTTCAAAATTTACAAAAGAGTATGCGATGGTGGTTAAACCCAGTCCAAAGTCTTAAAAGTTTATGCCATCTGATTTTTCTTATGGTGAGAGAAATTTCAGCAGACTGGTCTTTTGTCACAAGAGTGTATACAGTTACATGTGTCCTTTGTGGGATAGGACGTTTTCAGTGATCTGATTAAGGAGGCATTTAAAAACGCATTTTTCATTTTAATCGAAAACTGATCCTACTTTAATTAATTGAAATTAAAAATAACTTAAACTGTGTGGTCTCAGTGTGGTCACAGAGACACACATACAAATATTTTTTTTATAAACCTCTCTTCTTATCTCCCTCTGTCTTCACTTCAGAAGATCTTTATCTACTGTGCTTGAGGAGAAAATAGGGGGTTGGAGAAAGGCACTAGACCAGGCTGAGATTGAAATCTCTATTCAGTTTTTCAGTCGTCTCAGCTGGCTGGTAATCTTGGGTATAACCCTTAGTCTCTCTGTCACTGGTAGGAAAAAAAACTTCTATTTTCTTTTCATTGTCCTTATTTAGCCTACAACATCTTAGAATGGTCTTTCAAGGAAGGGATTTGTTTCATTTAACTTAGACTTAGTTTCGATATCTGTTTTGGGATGAGGCAAGTCCTACCTTTTCTCTCTGTTGACTTAAGACAGACCTTTAAGAAACTGAAGTATGATATTTATATGGCAGATTTCTGCCTTCGTTGTCACCTTTAAAATATATATCCTAGAACATCCTGTTGCATCTGGCTAATAACTACATCACAATTGTTAAAAAAAGAGATTAGCTTTTTGAGATTTTCTTGGACTTGCTGGGTGTGTGTAATTAATTATCCAATCCAATGTAATCCCCATGGGAGAAAAACCCCACCAAAAGTAATGATTGTAAAATTTAGCATGATGTTCCTGAGGCTTCTTGGGCCATGCCTTACATTCTGACTAGGCTTCCGTACCATGCCTTTGGTGTCATGGAATTTTATTAAAAATTTGTATACATAAAAATTGTGGAGTGGCCAATACAGATGGGCTATAGAAATAAAAACAGATGAGGTCTGTTATGATGGGCTGTAGGCTGCAAAGCTTTAATTTGTTAGCTAGCAGGAGAAACAGCAGTGGCCATTACAAACAGATGAGCTACAAAGAGGAGTTCAGAAAAGATGGACAAAATGGGGTGAGCAGTGTGTAGGAAATCTGCAGAACAGTAGTTTACTGGAGCACACGTGGTAGTGAGGCAGGGAAACCTCACCTTTGTACTCCTGCACAGGACTGCCCCAAGGAAATGCGTCAGAAATACGCATTTGATATGTTTAGTGGAACTCTTAAAGGCTGTGATGAACACGTCTATGCCGTTTATTACTGGCAGGCCTCACAAAGGAATTCTTATTTTATTTAGAATCCAGGAGTGGTTTGAGGAACTGGCAGAGGGTTAATATCTGCAAAGCTCCAAGGTATGTGGAGTGCTCAAGGTTCCTGCTCACAGCCTAATACACTGTTTGCCAATGGTCTCTGTCATGTCACTTGATGGGTCATGCTGAGTCCTATGATAAAAGCTGGGCTGTGACACTGGAGCTGTTGCTAGAAAGCATGCATATTAGCAGGACTTTGTTGATCATGGCTCACTTGTAGGTTGTATCCTTGTGGCTGTGTAACTTAACAACCTCTCTCTTGCCCTGACAAAAAAAGCCAAATTCTGGGACACAGTGCTGTGAAGCAGAAAAAGAGCCAGTGTATGGTTCTGCAGGTGTTCAATGTACACGCTCAGCCCTGGGCATCGTGGAATGGGATTTTCTGCTCACTTAATAAGTTCTGTGCTCTCTAACTGACACCTCCCTAAATAACCAAGAAGCTCCTAACAGCCTCCTGAACTAAGGCTGCATTACCAATACATTTTTGTACTCTCTCTCCCTCTCCCCATGTTTTGTTTTGTTTGGTGTGTATATCTGTAGCCACTAAAAAAGGGGACTTTAAGCTTACAACACTGTGCTGTGTTCAGAATATAGTATGGGATGTTTACTATATTCATGGCAGACTTTTAGGCAATTGTGTAAAATGAAGGAGATAATAATCTGATTTTTAAAAAACTGAGCATGGCCACCTTTTTTTTTTCTCAGAGTCAGAAATGTGGAATAAATCTTGTAAACAGAAATTATATTAAAGTTTTTTGTTTTATAAAAAAAATACACTTAAATCCTCTTAGCAGCTACATTAACATTAATAGGTATTTTCTTCCTAGATGCATTAGCATATGCATCAAAAATATTTGTTAGCAAACTGACAGATGTTTTGTGATTACTGCAATTTCACTTCACACACCTAGGTTAAACATACAACAAGCAAGGAATTCAAGTCACTCTTTTTTTTTTCCCCTGCCCTTTCTAGCATAAAGTACATAAACCTTGAAAGATAATTTTTAACCTAGGAGTTACCCTTTCATTAGCAAAGTTGAAAGCAGGATACATTAAGTAGTTGTTTCCTGACCTCAGAGAGAGATGCCTATGTGCTCTCAGATCTGTGTCCAATAATTGGTCCTACCTAGGGGGAAGAAAAGAAAAAAGAAATTACACAAACTGACTGAATGACCACTGAATGGTGCTTCCAGAGTAATAGCTGGCTTCTGGCAATGCTCCTGCTCATGTGACATAGTTTGTTGAAATACCTTTTATGTTACCCAGGGATATCTTCTACCTTAAGCCTTTAAAAGGTCATTGTTGAAAAGCAGGAATATTGATTAGTTAGTGGGCTGAATCTTTAATCTTAGCGTTTATGTTGTGATCAAAAAATGTAAAAGGACTTCCAATAAATGAAAATGTGTGTGTGTGTGAGATTTAATTTTCTGAACTTTATTATGCACAGGTATACCAGACTGCTAATAGAAAACTTTGCCCTTTAGTTAAATACTTTTCCAGCAAGTTAGGACTCTAGAGTTATCTTTAGATGGAGACTTGCTTATGTACAAAATCTGCTAAATCTGGCAGGTTAATGCTTTTACTTTGATCTGGTTACCTTGGCAGGGGAGTCCATTCTAACTTCCTTAAGTGTAGCACATCAGCTACTTGCACAGTGCCTTTGTCCTAGAGCGTCATTATGGAGTGCCTTCAGTTTTGTCCATTTTCACTTAGCCTAAACTGACTTGAATGGAGTGAAAGCAATTTTAATGTGAATGCTATGTCAAAGGAGTAAATAATCATACAGCTGTAAGAAATTATGCTTTTTGGAAAGTTTAATATGTGCATTTTAAAAGGGAGGTTTGATTTATCCTTGAGTGGCATTCTTCTGCTGCTCCTCTGAACTTAATAAACTCCAAGTAGAAATGAGAGCATTTGAAAAATTCTTAGCTTTTTTTCTTTTATGTCATTTTGTTTGTATTTTACACCTTGATTGATGTGCTAGGTTTGTCTGGGGAAGAGTTAGTTTTCTTCACAGTGGCTAGTATGGGGCTATGTTTTGGATTTGTGCTGAAGGCAGGGTTGTTTTTGTTATTGCTGAGCAGTGCTTGTAAAAAGCCAAGACCTTTTCTTCTTTTTGTACTGCCATGCTGGCAAGGAAGTTAGGAGTGTGTAGGAGGTTGGGAGGAGACACAGCCAGGGCAGGTGACCCAAACTGACCAAAGGGACATCGTGCATATGACGTCATGCACAGTATATCAATTTGGTGGGAAGAAGGAAGGAGATGGGTGTGTTTGGAGTGATGGTGTTTGTCTTCCCAGTAAGGGTTATGTGTGATGGGGCCCTGCCCTGCTGGAGATGGCTGAACACTTGCCTGCCCATGGGAAGCAGAGATTAATTCCTTGTTTTGCTTTGTGTGCACGGCTTTTGCTTTCCATATTATATTGTCTTTTTCTCAACCCATGGCTTTTCTGGCTTTTACCCTTCCAATTCTCTCCCCGATCCTACCGGTGGGGAAGTAAGCGAGCAGCTGCTGGCTGGGGTAAAATGACGACAGTCCTTTTTGCCCCTGAAAAAGGGGAAAACCACAGACACTTTAGAAAGTGTTCATGCTTACAAAAAAGAAAAAAAGTAGGACTGAAAAGTAACAAAACTGGAAAACTGCTACAGTAGAGAAAATTTTTACTTACAATACATTCCAAATACAGATCATCATATGTCTATTTTGCATTTCTCTTCTATGAGAGAAGGCAAGATAACATAGTCAGAATAAGCATCAACAGCAGAGGTAGCAGAGGCAGAGGCAGAGGCAGAGTCTCTCAATACACTCTTATTTTCTTTTTTGTTTTAACCTCCCCTTTCTGAGGTTAGATCATTTACCTAAAATATTCAGGAATGGAAAATTTTGGAATGAGCTTCCCTACAGGTGGGTTAGTGCCTTTGTGGTTAGCCAGTAGATGTCATCACAAGACTGAGCCTCTATGTCCAGGAGCTGTGCAGCACCCTTCTCTAATCCTGCACACACTAGCCAGCTTATGACTGGCATTTGAGTGTGTATTTTCTGGCTGGCAGCACCTGTTGGCTAATAAAGTGGTTCAAAGTAGAAGTCATCTATAAAGGAAGTGCCACTTGCTGAGGCACCTTTCCAGCAAACTGATTATGCTCTGCTGGTAGTGGGTAAGAAGCCTTTGAAAGACTGTTTTCAACAGAGGAAGGTAACGATGCTTGTGGGAATTAGGAAATAGCAACGGCAATATACTTAGTAGCATAAGGGCTCTTACAGATATCTTGCAGATAAGACTGCAGATATGTTTACATCTATAGCTGTAGAATCTAGCCTGCATACTGTGTTCCAGAATGGAAGGGTATGATTTGAAAAAGTATCCAGTGTTAACCTTATTCTGTCCTTGCCGAATAGTAATATTAAATTTACCATTGATCTTATGAGAGAAAAAGAAGGATTAAAAAAAAAAATCTTTTCCTGAATTTTAATTTTAAAAATGCATGCTCAGTCTTTATAATCAGGCAAAGTGATTTAAGAATGAGTTGCCTAAATGTCTATGTCTTGCAATAATCCAGGTTGGGTAGAACCAAGATGTAGCTTTCTGGCCTCTAGCTGTCCCTTTACAACAATGTAGGTTTTCCATAGGTCCCAAAGCCAGCCTGCACTGATGTCTGGTTTCCATAACCATCTTAAATTGCACTAGTTGTCACTGCTTTGGCATCTGAATCACATCACTACGGTATTCTTTTTCTTCTGAAATCTGTAAGCGTGCTGTAGCAGTTAGCATATGTATGACCTACCCTGTGTATGCATCTCAGTAAGTGAACACTGAGGCCCTCTCAGACAATCCTCACGGAAGCAGCTGTGGTGGTTTAAGATGTCATTGTCCTGCAGCTGTTCAGTACTAAACCTCTGCTAAAGGCTGAAGCCTCACAAGAGACAACAGAACTCTGTCTTTGCTTCAGCATAGTGCCCAGTTACCTGAGTTACCTTAATTTGTTGACGAAGAGGCTTTAAACTAAGCTGGATAATTTGTGCTGGAGTACATGAAAGAGGCTCACAAGTTCTGTTCATTTACAGTACTAGAGGAATGGCAGCCTCCAGCAGAGCAGCAGAAACAAGTAACCAAGGTATAATAGCTTCTAATACCATCTTATTCATTTCTTTGATGAATATCTGGCTGCAGCCTAAAACTAAATATAGCAATTTAAACAGCTGCAGTAATATAACTATCTTCTTCATACGCTTGCTCACTCCAATGTTTTACAGCATTGCTCCTGTCGAAGACTAACTGTACACCAACATTTCTGGCTTGCCATTTGCTCATCTCTCAGGATTCCCAGCTGCCCCTGTCCAATAAATACATATATACTGAAGTGTTACTTTAGTGCCCTGAAACCAGAAGTGCAGATGCTACATTAAATACTCTGCATTTTGCCCCATAGCAAATGAGGCACAGGAATTGTATTGATTCTCATGAGAGTTTACTTGAACTCAAGAATCCCTTCAGACTTTAGACATGTAGCTGCATCTGCCATGCAATTTCCACCTGTCTGTAGTAATTCGTGATGCCTACAGCATCTGAGTTCAGTTTTCCTTGGAGTGTGCAGCATTTTGTTTACTGCAATTTACCCATGACAAATCCCATGGAAAGCAGCAGGGCCCATGGAAAGCTGCCAGAGACATTTTGGCTCAGAGAAAGATAACTTTCTGACATGAATGCTTGTCTGGCCAGCTTTGCCAGTGGTGGGGAGGGCAGGTGGGAAGCACCTTCTCTCCATCTTTGTTTTGTACTCCTTTATTCTGTAATGCCAGTCATTCCCTTTGCAAGACAACAAGATCTTAAAGGCTATCCAGTCCCCAGTAGTGAGATGACTTGTGAGAGTAGCTTATGTACTACTTTTTTTTCTGAGGCACTCTGAGAATGGGGTAAGACTAGTGTGCACTAAGGACAACCTAGCAAGAGGAGGTAAAGTATCCTGGTAGGAGGAAAGTATCATCTCCAAAGGGGAACTCATTGTAGTAGTAGAGAGTACTGTTTGTATAAATGCTGCAATAAATTGAATTTATTGATTACTTGCCATAAATTGCTTTCATAGTGCTCTTTCTTCCAGATCTTTTGGGCTGCCTGATAATAACCTACTGATGATAATTCTTTGTCTTGTATAAAATGAAATGTCTTTTATCATAATCTTACTTTTATTTTTTGCAGGGACTTCATTTTTATTACTAGAGACCAATTTTGACATTTTGAATTTTTGGAAAGTTCACATTTATCTCAGTCCCTGAGTTGACTATTTGGTAAAAACTTTGGTCCAAAATGTACAAATAACATTATCACTTTGAGAAATGTGGTAAGATTACAAGGTCAGTTGTGACAGATGCTTTGTTAAATGAAAACGTATGACACAATAAAGCATCCAGCATAAAGTTTTACCGTCAGTTTGTTCAATATGTGAAGCTGCTTCATGATCATTTTACAAGACACACAGTATTGGCATGCTGTCTTTAGTTTCACTTATCAACCAAATAAAGTCAATTGGTCTCTTCCCTTGTTTCATGCTTGAAGTTGGATGAGGAGTACACAGATGTTGCTTGTGGTAAAATCATGTAACTGTCAGCACAAGGCAAGTTAGAGTGGAGAATGGAGACTGCATTTTAGGAACAGTTCTCTGGCAGAGGATTAATAATCTACTGTTAAATAGAAATGAGTATCTGAAAGTTTTACAAATTACATGGTTTTGAAAACCCATCAAGAGCATTAAAAGGATTTACATCTGAACAGATGTCCAACATAGTATTCACCTGTCTGGAAATAGGAATGGATAAAATAAAAAACTTCGGAAATGTACTGGGAACTAGGAAACAGAGCTTGAAAACCATATTTTCATATTAGCACATGAAGACATTTATGGGACTTCATGTTTAAGACTGAGATTATTGATAGCTCTCTGTGCTGTCAGCATTACTTTACATTCCATTTTTTTTTTTTTTTTTTTATTATTGATAGCTCTCTGTGCTGTCAGCATTACTTTACATTCCATTTTTTTTTTTTTTGAGAATTATGGTGAACATTTACGGGGTTTATTGTAATGTTGTTAGGTTTAGGAAGCTGGCTTGATAGATTAACTGTCAACTTCATTTAAGATGTGAGCTTGTGTAGATGGCAAAGAGAATGTGTTCCTGATAAAGCACAGAGTATTGCAGTGGGACAGGGAAACAGTTCTACAGAGCATGTCAGGACATGACTGATGGTGTGGCTATTCTCTTCTCTGTTGGTTCTGACTGCACTTCCCCCACCCCCTTCCTGTAGTATCCAAACACCTTTCGGTACTACATGAGCAAACACGATTAGCATCTGTCACAAAATGTTCTTTCTTTCATCTTTTCCTCGGGGCAGAATTGTGTGTGCAGTGTAACTTAGCACTTTTTTTTTTTTTTTAAATGTGTTTGTTACATTATTATATGTTGTTGAAGAGAAATCAAAGGAAGATTTGTGGTGATTCTTTATTCTTGGGGGAGTTCATTTCACAAACTCAGATTAGCTCCCAAGCAAGCTGTGTTTCTTGCACGGACAGGCTTCACCTTCAGGAGAGAAAAAAGTCTATTATGCCTGGGGAGTACTGACTAGCCAGTTGAACTGGAGCTTTAAGCAGCGTTTTAAATGTGCTCAGCCCAGAATACTGAGCCCCTTGAAGGAATGCTTTTTCGGTTTAAACATAAGTCAAAGTTCAGTGTGAAGTCATCAAAAACTGTTTAACAAAAAGACTGGACACACCTTTAAAGTCTCTGTTGGGCAGATGAATGGGAGTGTTTGGATATCATTTAGCATTCCCCGTTGACTGAAGGGGGCATGTTAAAGGTGGATCACATCACAGTGACCATGAGAAAAGTGATAAAAATAACTTGGTTTTTTTTTTCTGTAATTACTGATAAAAGCAAAGCCTTGCTCAGTGACACAATCCTTCTTTTTGCTTTCAAACATAAACCAAGTTGTTTCTGAAAAAAACTGTTCTTGATACATAATTATAACCAAAATTAAGCCTAAGTTACCATCATCAAAATCAGAAGTAGGCCAAGTACACATTCATTTTTTTAAAGCTAGTGTCTTGGACACAGTGAAATTTAGTTTCAGTCCTGGCCAACCACAAAAGATGATTTAAAGCTTACAGTCACAATACAGTTTCCATTTTTGAGTTTTGTTAGCTAGTTGTATTTTTGTTTAACATTTGGACTTTTCAGTATAAACCAGAAAACATTGCATGGGGTTTCTTTTATTTAAACATACAAAATAGTTTATTTTAATATGTATGAAAGAAAACAAAGGCAAAAAATGGTACTAAGTTACTCTGCAGGTTTTATAAAATTTATCTGTAGTTAGTGAATAGAGAAACTGATAAAGTTCTTGCAACTAAAACAGACAGTGACATGATAAAATAGTAAAGATGGTTGGTCTAGATGCTGATCATTATGTTTCTTAAAATGAGGCACCAAAATGCCATTCTGGTTCCTCCTTGTCCTTCAGGTTTTATTGCTGTTTTTTTTCATTCACAGACCTATTTTCTATGTGTCTGGAATGATTGCCATCACCTTCTGTGTGTAGATTGTACGTGTTTTAAGGATGGTTTCTTCTGTGCTCCTAATGTTACTGTGTAAGCAAGAAGCAAACCTTGCTTTGTTTTAGGCTCAGATTTTTCTAAAAACCAGTGAAATTGAATCAGATCTGAGGTTTCTCCCATACCCTCCATGATATTTGTGCAAGAGAATATGTACTATTAGTACATATTATGTCATGTACTATTAAAACATCACTGCATTTAAAACTTGAAGAAACATGAAATTATGAGAGAGTTTAATTGGTGCCAGAGGTTAATGTGAAATTTATTTTGCACGTATGTGTCTTTGCTACATTTATTGTAACATGACCAAGAAGGACAAAGAAAACCAAAGAGCACATTGTTCAGATTCGTCCCACTCACAGTGCATTTTCTTCCCTGTATTTGCCTTGGTGTCTGTCACAGCCAGGCAGATCTGTTTATTCTCTAATATGTAAGTAAACAATGAAAAAAGGATTTTCCAGCAAGTATCTGCTACTGGGTCAATCATTCACATGACTTATCTATATGAATACTTCAATATCTATAGGAGTACTATACTGAAAAAAGTCACTTGTGTATTTGCAGGGCTGGTATCATAAAATCACAGAATCATAGGATTGTAGAATAGTTTGAGTTGGAAGGGACCTTAAAGATCACCTAGTTCCAACCCCCCTGCCATGAGCAGGAGCACCTTCCCCTAGATGAGGTTGCTTAAAGCCCCATCCAGCCTGGCCTTGAATACTTCTAGGAACGGGGCATCTAAAGCTTCTCTGAGCAACCTGTTCCAGTGCCTCTCTCACAGTGAAGATTTTCTTACTAATATCTAGTCTAAGCCAATCCTTTCAGTTTAAAGCCATTGCCCCTTGTCCTATCACTGCATGCCCTTGTAAAAAACTCCCTCTCCAGTTTTCATATATGTATATGCCAAAGTATGTATGGAAGGGGCACTCAACTGAAGCATTGCAGAAGAGAGAAACTAATACACAGATCTCGATTTTCAGATGAGACCTATATTCGTCCTTTATTCTTTTGTGAGCACATTGAATGGTTTAGTAAGTAGGACACAATTGTGGATACATTCAGAAATGACTCCGTCAACACATTTCTCAAGCTAAGGAGGTCTGCAAAAACAAAATATATTTTTAATTTCCTAGATATTCTGTGGGTGTGTATGTAAAGCATGAGTTTAAGGGAATTAATTTTTAAAGGGTTTGATTTTTTCATGTGTGCTTTTCTTGTTAGGACATCAAATCTCCATTTTGTGGAGTGACTGCTGACCTTTAAAGGGGGTGGCTGGTGGGCAATTAGATGCAAGGTAGTGCTTCACAAATTATCAAAAGGAAAGCTCTGTCCTTCAGTGACATTACTGTCCTATGAGTCTGATGGAAAGGTACCTTGACAGAAAGCCTGGGTATCTGTAGGCTTTTGCTTTTCTTGGGAAGCATTTTAAGGCAGGAACCTTTATGGCCTCTTCAAATGGTTGCCACAACAACTCCTGGCTTCTATCAGGAATCATTTTCATTATGTGATTTGTGTCACAATCAAATTGTGTGTTCCTTGGTTTCACTCTACATTAGGTATCAAACGTAGGGGTGAAGTTGTTTCTTAGTGGAAATAACATGGAAAATTTGCTTTTCAGGTTAATGGCCAGATTTACATTCTAACACACTGATTTATACTAGCAAGGAATGTCAGCATGAGGGCTTGCTTTCAGCATCAAGAGACAGCATTGCTGCCAAGCACAGCAGTCCAGCTCTCTCTCCACCCCTGGTATTTACCACTGTGCTGTTGCCTCCCTTACACTGGCACAAGCACTATTACTGCTGTGCTGTGAACTCTGGGTCAGCGAAATCACTCAGATTAAAATTAAACTGTTTCCTTCCACATTTAGTTCTACTAGAGATCAGTTCCCTGGAGCGGTTCCTTAAATGGCCATAGAACCACTTATGCCAGTTCCAGGGAGGGGACAGAGCAGAAGCTGGGACTGAGAGCCCATGAGGGAACAGGGGATTCTTGATTTCTTGGTCAGTGCTTAGTCTGTATTTTCTGAATGCATACAGGAAACCATGACTCAGGGATGCATTTTACATCAATTTAATGCAATCTGAGACCGACACTGAAATGAATACTGTCTTCTTCAGAACATATCCTGCTCTGTGGCGTGTTCCTCTCATACCCTCTTTGCATATTCCTTCAGGCTGCCTGTTTGATGCAGGCAAACATCCACATATTCATCTCAAATATATAGTGCCAAGAGGTAGGGCTTGCAAATTTCCCTTTTAGCAGTAGAGTCAGCTGCCATGTAACATGAGATTTATTCTTCAATCTGCATACTCCCTTCTTTGAAAAAAAGGTTTACATGTAGTTTGTGCTAGATTGAAGACAGACAAAGTTAGATGACTAAATGCAGGTTTCTGAATGTGTCTAGTTGTCAAAGGTCCCATTGCAGTCCATGAAAAAATAGATGGTACAGTTGGGAATTACAAAACTATTTGACCAATGCAAGTGTCTTCTTTAGGATGATCTGAATAGCTCTCCAGACACCATTGGGCAGGTTTCAGTTCCCTCAGCATAGGACCAAGTGTACTGTGAGGGGCTCCAGCCACTCTGCCAAAGGGCATGGGTTTCCTGTTAATCCTGTGTTATATTTGCCATCCCTCTGCAGATGTCCCGGATACCTTAAAGGGTCTCAAATGACCCTGAATACCTATCTTTAGACAGCAGGATCCAAATCCACTAACTAGACTTCAATTGGCTATAATGGATGCTTAGGATAACTATCTTAGAATACAGACATCTACCTTATCCAAACTTAGGTGAAACAAATCTCGATAAATGCTTTTCAGAAAACCTGTCTAACATAGCATGAGTGTAATTCAATGCAGTAACGTCTCCCTACATAGAAAGTTCTGGAGAGAAAGTGGGAGAAAGCTGCTGGCAAGAACAGTAAAGGAACTGAAGTTACTAGAACCAGCAAGTCTACTGCCTGGATCACTCATAAGAAGGCAAATATGTGGGCTGTGATTATACCTGTGAGTTATATATACTCAACTATACTTGGACAGGGAGGTATAAGTGTTATTCCAGTAAAAGGCTGAATGAATATGTAAGTTCAGTAGAGAGAAGAGATAAAAGAATTACGTACACATCAAAGGGTTTTCTGCTTGGGACAACCATCACATTTTTTGCCAGAACATTGCTCTCCACAATCTCTTTACTTTTTGGGTTGTTTCTAGTGAGTCAAGCTCTGTAGAACGAGCACTTCCCACAGCCAATGTACTATCCAGCCCAAAAGCTTACTCCAGGTAAAAGTCTGACTAATGGGAGAAGACAGGTCACTGTGTTATACCAACTTAAACTGCAGTATTGAAGGTTGGAGAAAATGCCTGACTTGACTGAGTTGTTTTCACAAAATGCATTTTTCACTCCAGAACAGGGTGCTCGGTCTTGATTTACTTGCAGAATGGAAAGTTTTAATTGTTTTAATTGTCTTGGGAATATGTATGAACTGATTTCTCATGTGTCTGCTGTGGGAGCCTGCTGCACTCCTGGGCAAGGTTCATGGGGAATCAGTCTTGGAATTGCTTCTTATCAAGATTGGAGTATGAGGCAAGTAGAGTTGAACCATTAATACATAAAACATGACTGGAGATTTGCACTATATTTCACTTTGCTTCATACAGCAAAATATTCTTACTATCCATAATTGTAATTTATTATTATCCATGTTACTGATGTATTTGAAATAGCTGAAGAGAATTAATCCTCGGCCCATTACATAGATTATTCCAGCCCTGAACAAAGACTTGAATTTTCTGTAAGATGAAAAATAAATCCCAATGCATAATCTGAACAATAAAAAATGATAAATTTGTGTGGGTATGTTGCTGTGAGCATATTTATTCCCATTTATTTTGGTGATATGAAGTGCATCTCACTGGTGAGCATCTATTATAAATCTATTATAAATATCCATGCTGTTCTGTGATGGCAGAGCAGCACAAAAAATATGGACCAGGTCTTCACCTTAATGAGCAGTCATTGCTTCATTTGCTTCATCTGAGCTGCAGAATAAGACTGATTTTGAATACAGAGTGAATGCACTGTACTTAATGAACTATTTAACTGAGTGTACAGGCCCTCTGCGTTCCTATATGTTTGTGTGTGTCTGTGTGTGTGTGTGTATAGGGATTTACATACAGCTATGTAATTCTCTTGTTTAAGATACACAGAGAGAAAGAAAAAGAGATTTGCAGTGTAGGAACATATTTATGTCCCGTGCCTATCAGATTTCATATTTTAAAGAGTATTACATGAAAGTAGTGCATCTCAATTTTCTTTGTTAATCTAACAATGTACAAAGAAAGTATAAAAGTTCATCAAGAGAAATCCACGTGGCTTCTTAAAAGTATGGTATACATCACTGTTAGGAAGAAATCCGGATTCTTCCTGAAACTTACATGAGAAATGTAAATTGTCATGGTCAAAAAATTTTGTTGTCAATCATTTGAGCATATTAGGTTTAAAATGCTTTACCATTAATAATATTTTCTGTGTTCCACACAAATCATCCTTAGTACATTAATGTTAACTCATCCTGTTAACTCATGTTAACCCGTAAATTAATACTCATACAGCATTGTTTGTTCAATTCTTCACACTCTCTATTGGGCAGATTCAAACTATAGAAATGAATGCTGTCCTTGAGTTCACTGTTGGTGTTTGCGATATAGTACTGAAATGCTAGGAATGGAGGGAACTGTAGAAATAATATTTTTTAAAACATAAATGTTTATGATTTTTCTTCTCCTGTAATAATAATAATATTCTGGCATAGGTTAGAAGACATAAATATTATACTTACTAGAGTCAAGAAATTTATACCTTGTTGAGTATGTCTCTGAAAGAACTCTTAAGTACTGTAAGCTCTTTGCTTCACACACCATTTAGTTTTCATAGGAAAATAATGAAAGTTTTCACATACTGTTCTATTATTGATCCAAATACTGTAGATTTCTTGGCTATTAAGTGTCAGAATGTTTTGTGTATTGACTCAAATATAGAATTGTAGAGTCATAGAATCTTTAAGGTTAGAAAAGACCTCCAAGATTATTGAATCCAATCTTTGACTGAACACAAAGATGTCAACATAGCACTAAGTGCCATGTCAAGCAGGTTCTTGAATACTTCCAGGGATGGTGACTCCACCAGCTCCCTGGGCAGCCCGTCCCAATGCCTGATCACCCTTACATTGAAAAAATTCTTCCTGATGTCCAAGCTGAACCTCCTTTAGTACAGTTTGAGGCCATTTCATGTTGTCCTCTCACTAGTTGCCTGAGAGGAGACCAATCCCCACCTGGCTACACCCTCCTTTCAGGTAGTTGTAGAAACCAATAAGGTCCCCCCTGAGCCTTCTCTTTTTCAGACTAAGCACTGCCAGCTCTCTCAGCTGCTCCTCATAGGACTTGCTCTCTAGACCCTTCCCCAGCTTCATTGCCCTTCTCTGAACATGCTCCAGCACTTCGATGTAATTTTTTAATTACAAAACTGGACACAGTACTCGAGGTGTGGCCTCACCATTGCCAAGTACAGCAGGATAATCACTGCCCTGGTCCTGCTGGGCACACTATTTCTGATACAGGCCAGGATGCCATTGGCCTATTTGGCTCCGGCACACTGATGGCTCATGTTCAACCAGCACTCACACCAGGCAGCTTTCCAGCCACTCTTCCCCAAGCCTGTAGTGTTGCATGGGGTTATTGTGACCTAAGTGCAGGACCTGTCACTTGCCCTTGTTAAAGTCAACTTGAAAGATAGTCATATATGTGAGATATAAAAAAGTTCCAAAGAGTGAATATTGAAACTGTGAGTATGGTGCAGTCTGTGCACAAAAGGGCTAAATGGTATTAATAGTTCCTTCCAGAGTAGTAGATTTTTTTTGAAAAGTGATATGTAGGACCATCAGTGGGAGAAAATTGTTTCCAGTGTAACATCTGGTTAGATCTGATATGTATGGTGATCTTCTTTTGCTAAAATGAAGTTAATCTTTCTGCTTGCCAGTTGTTGAATATTAAAATAGCTACTCAGTTAAAACATACAAACCAATCTACTTCGTAACTCATGAAAATGTTTGATATGCCAAATCAGTACTATTAATGAAATTCCTTAATTATTTTGTCACTGATCCTTGATTTCATTATAGCTCCTTTTCGCTATCTCTTTAGCACAAACAACTGAATACATGGCAGAATCACTCAAGATGTAAGGACTTCCCTGCTGATATATTCCTGCCTGTCTGCTCAGGGAGTTGCCCAAGCCAAGTCTGGCTTCACGTGTTATATCTGCACAATACTTTTCTCTAGATAGTCTTGGCTTTTTCTTGAAGATGGCTTATACAGTCAATATGTAAGACAGTGTAAAGCTGATGTTATAAAGCTGGCTTTGCTCAGCACTGTAGGATATAAGAAGAGTCCACATGTTGGCTTTGAAGTTGAAATATAGCATAGCCATTATTGGATATGCTCAAAATTTATTTTTGTTTCCTGGAATATTGCCATCATTATACATATATATCTATATATCTGTGAGTAGTACTTACATGTACTGCAAATCAATATGCTGTTATGTCGAACTTCCACGCACTTCTACATAACCTTTTTTTTATTCAGATCTTATTGCATAATTGGTAAGGGAGGAAAGACTTAACCTGAAAGGTTATAACTTTTCCATGCAGTATACTGTCCAAATCTCATTCTTCTGCAATTTTTGAGTGGCTGTACTATAAGATCTCTTAGGAAGAAAAAGTTTAACCGTAGTCGGAAAGAAAGTCCGGATCTAGTTTCGTGCCACAGGGTTTGCCACACTGTTCTCCAGTAGATTTAAATAACTGCTGTTCTTCTGGTTTTAAAAATGTGACTCAGAGAAAGCAGTGCCCTATGAGGACACTGGTGTGAAAAATGGCTATGAAACTTGTCTGACACATATGGCTGCCATACTTCCTTGTCTCTAGTTATTGAATAATGTTAAAGGAAACCTTAAAAAAAAGGTTGGAAGACTTGGCCTTTGTATTATGTCTGTGTAACCACTAGAAGAGCATATGATGACAGACTGGAGAGAAAATCATTTCTGTGGCCACATATGAGTAGGAAAGAGAGAGACAAGTGTATCCAACAACGTGTAGAGCACACTGTGGAAAAACACTGAGAGAACCCAAGATAAAATCTACCCTCCTCGTTTGTTTCCCTCTAGCCAAAAATAAACCTTTTCTGTCTATGGAGCAACATGATCCCTTACTGAGATACTCAAGATAGACCTTAGTGAACTGTGTCAGGAATCAGCAATCAGCAGAGCTTAGTAGGCTCAGCAGAGCATCAAACTGGTAAATCTTTGATTCTGGCAGGGCTGAGTCATGTGACATTATCCTTTATGCCATGAGGATGTACCAACTCAACTGGAGCTTGTTTGTGTGGCTCTAACAGGATGCATGTACTGCGTCTTGCCCCAGTGTTCATGAGCAAAAGCACATTAAGGTATCTTGGTGACTGTAGATTGGAATACCTGTTTAATAAAAGAACAAAGAGACTGTAGCTTAGGCATCTTTAATGTAAGCACATACTATAGTAAATGTGTCTGCATTGAACAAGTAGTTTTTGAGACAAGTACACACACATTTCACTTCACAGTTCCCTCCCATGTTCCTTAGCATAAGGATCTTTATCAAACTTATCCTGAAAGTTGCTCATTAACTAGAAAGTGGAAAGAAAGTGCTTGCACATGGTTATGCTAGACTGTATTAGCCTCATTCCAAGAACTTAGTGAGTATATGAAGAGGTGAAGAACAGCTATTCTTATATTTCAGCAGCTAAGAAATCTAAAACATACATGAATTTAGTAAGATGAGGTTAAGAATCACGTCCAAAGGATTAGAAATATGTTTGGATAGCAACTTTTCAAGTTCAGAATGTGTTATCTTGAGATGTTTGAGTCAAAGATTGTAATAAAACCTTATTGTGAGACCTCATTTGGACTGCAGCACCCAGTTTTAGAATCACAAAATGGTTTGGGGTTGGAAAGGACCTTAAAGTTCATCCAGTTTCAGCCGTTTAGTTCCATTTAGTCAACAGGCATCTAGTTTCATCTGTTCAACAATTTTGAAGTGCTCCACCATTGGAGGTGGAGAGAAGGGCAAGAAGCCCCTGCTTTTGTAGGAGGAGATTAGTGAAAATATCCCTTTGGTCAGTTTGGATTAGCTGTCCTACTTGTGTCCCTACCGAAGATCTTTCCCACTGCCAGCCTACTGATGGGGGGCAGAATGCTGGAGACAGTGCTGATTCTGAGTCATCACTGCTCAGCAGTAGCCAAAGCACTGGTTATCAACACCTTTCTAGCTATCAATGCAAAGCAGAGCACTGTGAGAGCTTCTGTGGGGAAAATGAACTTCATCTCAGCCAGTCCCAATACAACTTTACAAATAAGACTAGCAATATTTTCCCTCTTTGAAAAGGCAGGAGATGTAGACCTGGATAAATGAATTATTTTCTTAAATAGATAACATAGTACTAGGGTACTTCTTTGGAAAGCTTAAGGCTAGAGTCCACGCTTCCAAGTGACAAGATAGGACTGACCAGTAGACCAAGGTTAAAGCAGGAAGTTTTCACTAGCACAGAGGAACCTATAGCAGATAGGAAGTCAAGGATGTCATTTTGCAATGGTGTGGGCATTTGTATGACTGAAGTTACATGTGCAAATGTTGGAATAATTGAAACTTTATTATGTAGCACATAACTTTTTAGGTCTATCTCTGAATAGATAAAGAGTGACTGCCATATTTTTTTATAGAATGTGTGGCATAGATTGTTTTGCACAGGAGGATCAGCAATGTATTGCTGTCAGGTTGACCACCTGGTCACTCAGCTTTTATAGATGGGCTGAAGTGTACATCTTTCCAGAGGTGTCAACAGAGGCCCAGCAATCAGTGACATTTTATATGTTGGATAATTGCCTGTATGAAGATAGTACTTTTGCCATCCCATCTTCTGATGTTGAATCAATTGATATTGATACCTGTTTGACCCTATAGATCAGAGAAAGAAATCCTATGAATGTAATTTATGCATTTCTTACGCACCTCTCATTAATCAATGAGATGCTAATTAAGACCTTAGTTTTCTTCTATAATTAAGGTAAGAGGAAGAAGATGCATCCTTAAAAGGCATGTGGGGGAGAGCTTATCTTCCTAAACTATGAGGCTTTCACAGGTACCTCTATGGCAATCATTAGCTAGACGGATTTCAGCAACCATTGCTGCAGGCAAGAGTTTTCCCAGAGACTTCCCAAGTGCCCCCCATTGCGCTGCAACCCAGGGGACCTCTCTGGTTTGTGTGTCAGCAACATTATCAGTCACAGCAGGTAACGTGTGGAAGGCTGAGTTCACTCACTCCCAACAGGTGAGTGCTATGCAGCTCTCTTTCAGGAAAGGGTGGGAAACACCTTTCTTTAAAACTGATAAACCTTTGTGCTAGCTGGCGTGTTAAAACTGCTGTGGTTGCACCTCCACACATTTCTGTACAAACACTAAGGCAAAAAAGGTAAACTTGAGACCAGAGGTACTCAGGCCTTCACCTGCCTGTATGCGATAGCCAGCAGATTCAGGGGGAGGTGGACTTGATTTGAGAAAAACATTGCCTCCCTGAAGCTGAAGGATTTTGGTTTCTCATTGTGTGTGGGAGAATGGTCGTGGAAATCTTGATCAAGGATTTTTTGGAAGCCTGAGTGATGCCAAATCAACTTCAACTTGGCATGTCAAAAAACACACCCTGATATTTGAAGGTCAGTGAGAAATTTCTGAAAATAATCTTGCCAAATCTATTAGAAATAAAGGAGTTTTGATGTAAATATGCCTCTTCACTTATCAAGACAGTGCAGTGTTCTACTGTCACATTAAGATGGGAAATAATAGCTAAAACAGTAATCTCCTTTCAAGCTGAATAAAATGTGAACTGTACATAAATAAGTTCTTAAAACCTGTTGTATGCTAAAAACAAATTTAATTTTCAAGATGCAATGTTTCTACTGATGATTTTAATTGCTACTTAAAGCATAAGTCAAGTTTTGATGCAGAGAGAAAGAGGGAGAGAGAAATGATGTGTTGGAAGCAACATACTATCAAGATTGAGTTGTCATAATTTCACAGTGACTTCTGTCCCCTGTCTCTCTACTTTATGTCTCTTTAGCTTCTCTCTTGGAAAATTCACAGGGGTCATATTATTCTGAAGTCTCAATTCTGATTACTTCCTTTCTGAAGTACTTTCATTGCACTTAATTTTTGAAGTACATTCATGACACTTAATTTTAATATTTAAACAGATTTCTGACATCTTGGCTTGAATCTTTTAAGGAATTTTTGGATTCTCCCATTTTTTAATATTTTTTTTCATCTTGCAATACACATTGATACTGCAACATAGGAATTTGAGATAAAATAATACAGGAATATATTATAATTACAGTTCTGCCCCTTAGGACAGACCTCAAGTAACAATAAAAAAATTGCCATCATATATAAAAATAACACATTAATGCAAAAGAATTTCTTTCCTCAGCAGAACTAATATCTTTGAGTAGCTTTTTGCAAGGCTTGTCTTAAGCCAAAGTTAGTGACTTAAAAAGGAACCCTTTTTTGTTTTTGTTTATAGCAACAATTTTGTATGTTTTCACTTTTTTAATCTGCCTTTGCTGAGCAGGACTAAATAATCTGCAAAAAGTTATAGGTTTGGCATAGCTTAAAAAGGATGAAAGGCACCGCAAAGGAGTTTCTCTGGTCAAACAATATCAAAAAATAAGTATTTGAGATTACCTGGTACAATTACTCTGAAATTAATTAAAAATAAATGTTAAATGAACCTGCCTGACATTTATTCTCCTCCAGTCAGTCAGGCATTTCATTTGTTGTATTGCCAGAACAGAAAAGGAAAGAAAATTCAAGTATGTGGAAGTGAATTCTTAATGAAAAAAAGCAGTTCAATCAGTTTGACACAGAGTTTAAAGAATAGTTTTTATATGAGTGCTCAGCGAGTTGCAAGTTGATAAAATGGAAACACTCTTCCAACTTTTTAGAATAGGTTTTGCAAACAACAACAAGCTCTTTAATCCCTTTTGCATACATTTTCCTCCTAAGGCTGTAAAATTTAAGATTTATGAGTATGGATTGTGACCTGAAATGGAAGGGAATTTTCTGCAAAACCAGTGCTCAACAGTTAGAGTTTAAAAGTTCAATTACTTCTTCCTCAAGAAAAATTTGCCAATTTGACACAAATAACAATTTAAAATTCATTGTTAAAATTTAAATTGTTAAAAATTAGAGGCCTCGGTTTTAAATGGTACCCACTCATGCACCGTAGTTTTAAGCATGAGAATGATTTTGCAAACATTGAAATATTAGACACATATGTAGGAGTTTTCAGTGGTGGGTTCTCAATGAGAATGTAATTTAATGAAAGGGAAATTCGTGTGTGTGTGTGTGTGTGTATATTGATAGATAGATATAGATATAGGTTTTCCAAGAAAAAAAGGAATTTCTTAAAATACTGCAATATTGAGATAGTATTTTGATTTTAAATATATTTCTTCTGGATCCTGTTGTGTTATAGTGTCTTTCATTTGTGAGGTTTCAGTACACTTTTCTGTTATTACTCATAAGTTTTGAGACCAGGACTTAGGATACCCTGTGACCCTCAAATTTAACACTTTGTCTGATTAGGCTTTAAATGACAGTGGTTTGCCTATGGGCTAATACATATGTAGCAGTACTTTAAAGGTATAAACCAGAAAAAAAAATCCCATATGTGACAATAACTAAACTAGTTGAGCTAAACCCATTATTCTATGAGACGAGAAAATGAACCTTGCTTCATTTCAGCTGGAGAATGTAGGAAGAACTTATCTGGCGCCAGAAAACATTAGTAAGCAGAGACCTGAAAACTATTAAAGTTTATTTTAAGAATGTGTTGCCAGAGATCTAATAAATTTACTTGTTGCTGCAGGCCATGCATGTATGAAGTCTTACTAATCCAGGTGGTGGGTTTTTTCTTCAGAGAGATGTGCAGGGTGTGGATCTTTAGGAAAAATGCTTTAGGTAATACAGACATTGTTTATTGATAGATATGACAGATTGAGTTGTATGTTTGGGTTTTTTCTCTTACTACTCACAAGGCAATTTAAATTAATTTTCTCATGCAAAGTGTGTGACTACACAAAATGCTAATTAGTGTACCGACAACATGGAAATAACTTTACAGTAACAGAATAATTCTTCTAAACCAAATAGATCTTTTTGTTGCTATTTTTAAATATTCCTAAGATTGCTTTTAAAGTGTTTAAATTTACAGGTTTCCCAAATTACAGTTCAAGACCAGTTGTGTCTTTCTCAGGACCCTTCTTTGACATCACTGGACTTTAGTTACCCATCTAGACTGGTGGGTTGCACACACTCCCATTCTTCAATGGAGTGGATCAAATCTTTCCAGAGGGTGATCCAGCTGTTCATAAAATATGTACTTGCAGTTCCTGAAGAGGTAGTTCTTTCCCCTCACTGTGCCTAGACAGCTAGCTTAAATTAAAGATATATCTTTTACATGATAACATTAGATTATATGAATACTACCTTCAAGTAGGATCTCTTGTAGGATCTCTAAAGCAGATTTGTTGTCTTCATCTTTTGTGGAACAGGACCCAGTTGATTGTTCATGTGCACTTGAACCTAAGCAAAAACATACTGTGTTTTGCCAGTAGTGGTTTTTCACTGGAACTATTGAATTTGTCTGCTCTGAATTTTTTTCTGCTCAGAAGCAGTGGTCATCCTGCAGAGCAATTGCTTTCCTTACAGCATGGAATCCCAAACCAGAAACTGGATCTTTTGGATTCCCTTGAAATCATTTACAAAGCTAAGCACTTAACATCTGTAAAGGTTTTCAGTCACACACAGCTCTCCAGTATCTTTTTTGATTATTCAAATTGGGTTTCTCTTTATCCGCTTTGCTCTTTCCTTTGGAAGCTCATAGTCTCTTAGTGCAGCCAACAGACTGAAGGTATTCTGGATTTTGGGGAATTAATTTGTATTGAGCTGATTTAAACTGAAATTAATTTAAAGCCATGGAATGAAATGGCTGAAGAGGCAGTGCATTTTGCTTCCACAGTTTTTGTTAATGAAAATCAGATTATTCTCTTAATCAGAATCTGGTTAATCTCCTGCAGAACTGGACATAGACTTGAATTGGGAATTCCTTAAATTAACCCAGCGTGAATCTCCAGACTGTGCTTGGAGACATCCTTAGTTACGCTTAGTTGAATTTTACGAAGATCCAAATTTAATATGCACCAGCTAACCTTTACATTCACATCTCGTCTCTCACTTCCCCTTCTCTTTTTGTAACAAAGCAACTACACAGTATTCTTCAGATATTTCTTCTGCTATGTGACTTCAAGCATTTATTAAGACTGAGCCCAGGCAAATGTGGCCATTCCAACTTGATTCTTGGGGGTAGACATAAAACAAAAACAAAAAAAGAGTTACAGAAACTACTGAAAGACGGAAACTGTCTGCAGTTCATTGGATACCAGTAATTACACTCCAGGCAAGCTAAGTCCATAATGCTGGGAAGTGTGTGTTTTCTCATGAGAAGTCAGAGAAAGCATTGTTTTAGTCCCTAATCACCAGGGGCTAGTTTAGGGGGTTGGTTTTGGCTATTCTGCAAATATACTGAGTTACAGTGGCAGATAGAGTGCAGGAGGGTGCAGAGTTCAGCGAGTTATTTTAGTAATTGGAGTCTATGATAGTACATTTGAAAGACACTTACAAAGGTGAAGCATTTTAATGGGTTTCTAATTGGATAAAATCATTAGGTTAGCTTATGCATTGTTGAAGTAAATTCAAAACATTGTAGTGGCGTATTTTATGTGCTGGTTTTACTTAGACAATTCACTTCTGCAATTTCCATATGAAATTACATCAGTTTTATAGGATATTCCTTTTCTGATAGGCATGGCAGAGGGAATAGCCTATGATCATTGAATCATAGATTAGTTTGTGTTGGAAGGGACCTTTAAATGTCATCTAGTCCAATGATGTGCTGCCCTAATACATTGAATACAGAACATTTATTATCTATTTTATTGCTGGGGGTTTTTTAATAGTTTAGCAAAAAAAAAAAATTAATTTGCCTTTTTGACCTGGAGCTGGAATGTACTTGGGATCATGACACAGTATGCCAAATCAGAGTTGTTGAAACTATGTGGCTTGAACTGAACATACAATATCTATAGATTTATTCTGACTAGCAGAATCACCTAAAATTATGTGTGTCTCCTGTAGTCTGGTAAAAACAGGTTTATACTTACCACAAATGTCTAACAAATAGTGTGGGGAAGTGGAAAGTGCTAAGGTTTACAGGGCGCTTCATGGCTAAATGGGGAATCATGATGCTGGGGGCTAAGATTTTGACATTTCACGTAAGATTTTACTTCTAGTAAAACTGTTGAGGTAACTTTATCCTGGTGTATATTAACTGAGTCAACCTGGCACAGAAAGAGGCTAATCAGAGAAAAAAAACGGAACAGATATCTGAAAGTGGACAATTCCCTTTTCTTCACTCTCTCTGTGTCTTTGAACTCAAGTTCAGGAGTGAGTTTACTTTTTCGGATGCTTCATTTAGCTACTGCGATGAGGAGATCCATAGCAAAGAGAAGGACAGAGTTGTACCAACTTAAGTAACCTTGTCTGAATGAGGCACCCAGTAGGGTCAAATATTTTGAAACATAGAAGAAAAACTGTAGCTCTTGCAGACATGCAAACAAATCAGCAAGTATTGCATTACCATACAATGATTTCTGATCTGTTAATATGTCACAGTTCCTCTGGTTCTCCTTATTAACATCCTTTTGCAAGTCAGTTTAGAAAGCAAAATAAGAAGAGGAAAGAGAAAAGACCAATAGTAAAAAATTTGAAGAAACTCTTCCTAGTTTTATTTACTGGTTGTTTTTTCCTCTATCTTTCTTGTGTTTGATATATGTTCTTTGTTCTGGAAGAATTTATGAGTTTCCCCATTAAACAACCTCACCTAATGACTAAGGAGAGCAGATATGTTGTACCATGAAGCTCTTAGAGGTCAAAGATAGCTGTGTTTGTACAGACATATCTTGTGGACACAAAGAGTCTGTATGGCTATAGTTATATAGGTAGGCACTCTTTTGCTGATCCATCTCTGATTTATGCCATGGATACTTTGTAGGGAAGCCAATATCTGCATCAAGATGTGTCAGTTTCTTTTGTATCAATAAGTGAATACTGTGGTGTAGTTATATGCTTTTATTTATGAATTAGGGTCTGGGGTAGATCCTAGGGACAGCAAAGCTGCAATCAGACTTTCCTTATGGCAGGGCCGCTTTTTATGGCCTCTCAGGTCACCAGTGCTAAAGAGACATGAATTATTTATTTTTTATACTGTCTTCACATAGCTCTGTGATCTGGGAGAAAACTGGAACTGATTCTTTCCTTCTCTGAGCTCTTTGCATCATGGTAGATGGTTCTGACAATCTAATCCGTATTTTTTCATGGCGGTTTTATAACTTTAAGATATCTGAGCAGCGTGGTTGGAAAGATAAATGCTTAGATGGCAATATTAATATTAGTATTTTTCCCTTTAAGCAGTTTACTGACCCCTCCTCTTTTATTCATGTTGTGTAACAAACTGGTTTTTCCAGATGACTTGATCTTTTTAGGAATTTCTTGTTTGATGACCTGTGCAAAAAGAATACATCACTGTTTTCTGACTGGTGAACAATTTGCTGACAGGACTCCTATAAAGACCAATTCCAAGTTACATCCATCTTTGACTTGTCATATTCAGGCATATCTTCTCAGAAGGTTTTGTCCTCAAAAGCCTCAGTCAGTCATGAAATCATTTTGTGACTCACCCTACTCTAGATCCTTAATTTTAGCTCTTTGAAAAGTTTTTAAATGCCTCACAACTCTTGCCAACTTGTTTATTATAAATATCTCTCTGCACCACATCCTGTCTAGCATCTTCTGATTTAGTACTGCTGCACTCTGATCTCTGGCAGAATTCAAGAAACAAGTTTTCATGCCTCATTATAGCAACATCTTGCCAACCACATCTCATTGATATATAAACAAAGTTACTTTGGATTTACCTTGTTCTAACACAGCCCTCCTTCCTTTTACTTAGTTTTAAAAGTAATGGCTTCCCTCTCTGGACTTCTGATGCATTTGTATTGCAAGCACTTGCCTGGAAGAGGAACAAAAGCAAAACTGGCACTGGGGTATAGTAGCTTAATTACTTGCCCAACAACTAAATGTTTGACTGTGTCCAAGGGAAGTGCTAGTGAGCAATGCACAATTCATCTGCCTATAGAAATATTATTGTTGGGCAGGCAATTAATAGTGAATCAATTAAAGTAGCATGAGCAATTTTATTTCTGAAATGCTATTTTTAAAAGCTATTTTTAATAGCATTTTAAATGCTATTTTTAAAAGCTGTGCTCTTGATATTCTTTACGGATGTTATGTTTATGTGGTGCTTGGCTCTACTATGTTGTAGCAGTTTCATCTAGATCAGGCATGGGGGAATTCATCTTACCAAGGATTTGGTGGCTATAATAAAAGTGTCTACAACATAAAGGGTCATAACAAGCATTTTTAAAAGCTGCTGAAGAAAAATGCATGTATTTCTGCATATTTTGAGGCACAAATAATCACATTCCAAAATAGATGCCTAAATTAAGTTATGGTCTTACAAAATGCCTCTTTCTTTCTTGGTTCTAGTTAGGATTTCCAGCCCAAAAATAAATACCTGAAATTAGGTAAGGTGTATCATATATTTTCTGCTCTATTGTGTCAGAGGTCTGTAATAATAACAATCACCATCGTCATTATCACCATCATCATCATCCAGCAGTTTTATTCTTTGGGGACAGTAGACAATAAAAGGGCTTTTGTAAGTTAGAAAACATATTCTCTGAACACCAGAAAAGCACAAAGTGAAGACAGGGATCTGAAATATCTATATTCTTTTCTTAAAATTCCAAATGTGATGGGTTTAGTACTGTGCATTCTGAAAGGTCAACAATATATATTTCAGAGGCAGAAATACATCTGTAAAAATGGAGGCTTGCTTAGAAATATAATTTTTTGTTTTGTTGTTGGTTTTCTTGTATTCTAAGAGAAAATAGAAAGAAACTGCTGAAAGAAAGAAATAGGTAGAATGAAGACAATGTTAAATCTTTATATTGCCTTTCTTGTGGTTTTTTTCTTCCTAAATTTCATTTGTAAGAGACCTGTGTGTAAGATGTAGATTGTGTGCCTGTGTCCACAACACATTTAAACCTTGAGTTCTTTGCATAAGATTTTCTTTTGCTTTCTATCCTCTGGTTGGAATGTCTTTTGTCTAAAAGGGTGCAAACTGTGCTAGAAGATTTTCCTTCATCTGGGAGGTTTCCAATATCTGACATTCTCATTTCTAGCAAACTCATGTAACAGTATTTTTTCTCACTGATGTTACTGATTGGTTCTCTCTCATCTATTTCACAGTTTTCATTCTTTTTTTTATCCTTCTGTCAAATTACAGTTAAATTGGGTAGTGTGTTCAAGGGTGGCACACAAATGGCTTTTTTCACTAGATTAGAGAACAGGATGTATTCTGTTACATTTGTCCCCAGAAACTAGTGGGAAGATATAACATGGCTAACCAACTGTAAGTGCTGGTATAGTTACTGCTGTAACACTATAGTTGCTGGTTCTCTTGTGGTGCTCATTACAGTTTTTGGTATGCGTTTTTGTAGCCTTCCCCTTTATCAGTAATAATAGAGATCAAAAGAGCAGAAAGAAGCAGGGTGAGGAGTTCAGGGAGATACTCCAGTAACCATTTCTTTCCTTTCGTTTACACAGTACCCCCATTGCCTTTATGTGAGATTGCTCAACTGTAGTTCTTGGTTTTTCCTAGTAGACAGGTCAATAAAGAAATGTGGAGGTTTATCTTTGAAGCAGAGTGAAAGAATATGGAATGGCTGCCTAATTTTTCAAGAATGGAAGAGACTGGAGGGAGTAAACCAACCTTCATTTGTCTCTTCCTCCAGTAGTTAAGCTGTGAATTAATTGAAATTAATAGATATATTTCTCTGCTATTCAGAGGAATTACTTTATTCACTGCCTTGTATACAGACGTGTTAACTTCTAAAGAAGTATTAATTTTCTTGCACATTTTATACAGTTATTACCTGAGCAAACCTTGTTCTGTAGCAGCACCTTGTGGGAAGGAAATTAGACTACAGTCTTTCACATGAGACAACATTCCCAGAAGACAGTTGCTGAGTGAGCATCTGCCATCAGTGAGCTGAACAGCTTATTTTATTATTGCTATAGAAAGTAGAGGATTATTCTGAGTAAAAAAAACCTATCCAATAGGATGATATACAGAATTTAATTTGTCATGCCTTTTTATCTGTGGCATCCAGAATCCCTACAGTGACAAGAAATGCCTTTTTACTGTGGATAATCAGTGAACAGGTGGAGGTAAACTGTCCATGAGAAAGTAAAGCTATACTGTATTTTATCAGAAATGCGTCAATCTGAGATATTCAATCTGTTGTTCAAATACTTGGTTTACAGTCAATGAAATGGGTACTAGCTCTTTTCTATTAACTTGCCAACTAAAAAAAAAAAAGTAGCATTTTTAACTGGACCATCTGTTTACATTTTTTGTTTCTGGATTGCTTTCTTAGACTTAAGAAAAACTTCAAAAAGCCTGTAATTTCAATATTTATTTCCTCTTGCTTTGCAGTTATACAAATACCATTAATTGTAGATACAACAGCTTCATTTCTGCTACAAGTGAGAAATTAGGCTAAGGCATATTCAGCTTTTAGGGTGGTGCTTAGCATTTTGGGGCTGGAGTTCAATGACTTCCATATTATTCACTCCAAAACTTGGAGAGATGCTTCCTGTATTCCTACATTGCCATGTGTTCAAAAAGGGAACCTACTTCTGTGGATAAATATATATAGACATTTTTGTTTGAGGAGGACTGTGAAGTTTCTCTCAATTATTGTATGAGGAAATAGTCTTCAAGGCAGACACAGACTTGGTCCATGTTAACAGCCATGTGCCTAGCTGAGTGTACTGCAGGCTCTCTTGTGCTTTGCATTCCCAGTAAGAATGAGTGCACAGAAACCATCCATGTTCAGTGAAACTGCAGGGAAGCTGTTATGCTACTGCTACAGTACCTTGGAGAGGATCCCTGGAGTCTGTTTTCTTCACTAGGAGTGTGTTGCTACAGTTGTCTGTGTGTAAAAAGAACTGAGGGGGTCTTTTGGTGCATTGAAAATTGACTCAAAACACATTTCAGCAACTTAGTTCAGGGCAGTCATCATATTGCAAAGATAGGTCATTGCAAAATAGTTTAGGATAATTCCAATAAACATTTGT
>NW_016690228.1:4980600-5021037 GCF_001604755.1 Lepidothrix coronata | reverse complement strand
GGGCATACTAAAGGGGTGGCTTCTGTTAGAAGCTGCTAGAAGCTTCCCCTGTCCCATGGAGCCAATGCCAGCTGGCTCCAGGACAGACTTCCTACCACTGACCAAGGCCAAGCCAATCAGGAGTGATAGTAACACCTCTGTGATAACATATTTAAGAACAGAAGATTCTTGCGCAGAAGAAATTCCAGTCAGGGAAGAGCGGAGTGAGAACATGGGAACAACAATGTAGACACCAAGGTCAGTGCAGAAGGAGGAGCAGGAGGTGCTCCAGGTGCCGGAACTGTGGCCCCTGCAGCCCGTGGTGAAGACCATGGTGGAGCAGCTGTGCCCCTGCAGCCCATGGAGGACCATCGGGTTGCAGAGACCCACCTGCAGCCCATGGAGAAGCCCATGCTGGAGCAGGTGGATAACCAAAGGAGGCTGTGACCCCATGGGAGGCCCAAGATGTATCAGGGTCCTGCCAGAGACCTGCAGCCCGTGGAGAGGGAAACCCACACTGGAGCAGGTTTTTCCCGGGTAAGACTTGTGGCCCCTGTGGGAGACCCACGTCGGTACAGCTCATTTGTGAAGGACTGCACTGCCTGGAGGAGTGACCCACGGGACAGCAGTTTGAGAGGAACTCCTGCCTGAGGGATGGACTCACGTTGGAGAGGTCCATCAAGGACTGTCTCCTGTGGGAGGGACCTCGCGGGAGCAGGGGAAGGACTCCTCTCCCTGAGCAGCGGCAGAAAGAACAACTGACTGTAACCCCCATTCCCCATCCCCCTGCACTGCTGGGGTCGGGGAGGGAGAACATGGAAGGAACGAGGGGTGGAGGGAAGGTGTTTTTAAGACTGTTTTATTTCTCACTCTTTGGATCTTATCCTGTTAGTAATAAATTTAAGTACTATCCCCACTTTGAATCTGTTTTGCCCATGAAGGTAATCAGTCACTGACTTCTCCAAGCTCTTATCTCTACTCAGGAATCCTTAGCTGTTTTTTTTTTTTCTGTCTTCTCCGTCCAGTTGCAAAGGGAGAGTGAGAGAGTGGCTTTAGCGGCTACCCTTGTTCCCAGCCAGGGTCAACCCACTACATATACTTTACCCAACAAGCATTTAAGCTTAGGAGGGCCTTAACATAGCTATAAGCTGTGGTGTGCATCGGGGATACTTAATCTTGTTGAAGATGTGAATGCTGTTCCTAAAACCATACAGAGCTGATGCATGAATTCTAAACCAAGAAGAGGAGAAATTGTTAGATTTAGTGAATAAAATATCAGGTTTTTAGACTGCATAGGTAAAATCAGTCTAAAAGGTGATAGATATTGTCTCCACTCTCAGAATGCTAAGGGTCTTTCAGTGCTTCTGGCAGCCTGATGGTATCAGGGAAGTTCTGCATGATGTCCTACATTGTGTGTTATTTGGAAATACCAATACAGTTGTGCAGCAACCTGGTTCATCCACAATATTTTTAGTTTCTAAAATAGACACTCCAAATATGTTTTGATTAATTCTTGATTGTTTTTGCTTGAAAAATAAGAAAATTAGGATACTATTCATCTAAGATAAAATTTATTCCTATGCGTACCATGGTTGAGTTCTTTACTTATTTCTTAGTTTTAAATATTTAAAACCTTTGGATTGTGATCTCCAGATCACAACTTACCCAGAGTACAAGGTTTCTTTTGTTAAAGACAAAGCAGTCTTTAACAAAAAAGAAAAGTTATAATTGTATCATTATAATTTTGTTTTGCAGGAGGCAATAGGCTGAAGAATCAACATTTTCGCCTAAACTGGGCATGGATCTCCTTAGAAAAGGAGTATTACTTAGTAAATGAAGATGCCAAATATCTTGATGTTGTTCTTAAACGGAGAGGTTACCTGGGAGAAACGTCTTTTATAAGTAAGTTCAATTCTAACTTTATCAATTGCTTCTCTAAATCACTGTCCAGCTAGTTGATAAAATCTATCAATACAACTACATCCTATTACTGGTGTTTCATGCTAAGCAAACTATATTCAAAGCAATATGTTTATTTATTAAAGCAATTATCTTTTGTTATGCTAAGTATATGATTTCTTTAGTTATATGTTTTCCCTTTTGGTTGTTTTTTTTTTTTTGTCTTCTGTAAATAATTTTTGACTAAACAACCCAGACAGTCCTTCTTTCTTTGCTCTGTTGATACCACTCTTTATTTGTTTCACAGAATACAGTTTCTGTCCAGATTTTTTTTAGCCTTTAATGATAAAATACCGTTGTAGCAATTGGAAAGACAAAAATAAACAGGAAGACTATTGTGAGCTGGTCTGACCAGCAGCTACGGAGCATTAGCCTCTTCAGTCAGTGTTGGCAGTCATTTGAGGCTGATACAGGAGGTGTTGAAAACTGTTTGCAGTGTCTGGGGAGCAAAGAGGTGAAAAAAAGATTGTGTTATCACATTCTGCAACCTCACACCTGTTTCTAGCTTCTGGATCTGTTCCCATCCTCTGATGCATTTGCACCAGGGAATACTATCCTTGTACAATTTCACGTTGAAACCTATGGTGAGCTTACACTGCTTAGAAAAAGCACTCAATTTAAAGCTGTTTTTGCAGATATATGTAAACATCTACCTGACATGGAGCACAAACTCATGCTTAGGAATCGGGTTTCTGTTTAAGTCTCTTTCTGAATAAGAATCTGAGTTTCAGGTAGTGAGATGTAGTTGGGACACCTATTTTTGGCATGAGATTTAAGGCCTTAGCTGACTGGATCTAACTTAAAAGCCTCTCTTTTGAGCAGTGAACTAACTTTGATAATACGTTTCTTCTAAAGAAAGAAAAGGAATGGAAGAGATAAATGAAATACAAAGTTAAGGATGAGTGGTTTAAATTAATTACTGCTACTGAATAACAGATACTGATGTGACATGATCCTTCAGATAGAGTGCTTACAAAATTTTCTACCTACAGATTCAAGGTCAGTTTCTGAATTAAGCTGCCTGAAAATCCAGAAAAACCAGTTTGAATAACTTGCCTCTGACTACTTAATCCTGCAAGTGGAATTACAGAGTTGGAAAGAGCATAAAAGATATTGGTCAAGATACTTACTGGTCTTTCTGGTCCATGTGCAAATGCCAAAGTGGCTGAAGGGTTATAGGTTATACAAAATATTGGCTATGAGTTAGGAGGAGGCACAAGCCTGAAGCAAGAAAGGCCAGGTTTGTAGGGACAGGTGACATTTTTCAATGCATTATACAATACAGGTGGAAGAAACAGTCAGAGAAGGGAGGTTTTAAGTTTCTTTTCTAAAAACCTGAGAAAGGCCTTTAAGATTTAAGTGGTATCGTGGGATTTAAACAAGGCCACATGCATGAGTTGGAATTAGTTCTGAAATGCTGTCTGATTTCCATGAAGACCTGTAAGACAACCTTAAACTGGGGTGAAATGCCAATGAAAAGCTGTTTTAGAGCGGTCTGAGTCCAAGGCTGAAAGGCCTGTGCTATTTCTGTGGATTGAGTCATTTTATCCCATGGCCTTGCAATTTCAACTTCACTTGAATTTAATGATTATCATTATTCAAACACTGAAATAAAAGGATAACAATTTTAAAAATTCTTATTTCAGTGGCAATGAGAACAATGGCTCAGATTTTACATCTTCTTTCATCTTTATTCAATATGCTATACCCTTTTTTGTCTTTGTATTTTCCTTAGCTTTCCCTTTAACGGCTGAACTTTTCAGGAGTGTCTTCATTTTTTCCAAGAGAAATACATATTTTCTAGGGTTTCAGGCAGCATGTTATTTAGATGTTCTGGAGCAGAAGAGAACCCAGAATGCTAAAAGGGGTCGTTGTCCCTTTTGGGCATCTGTAGTTGAATCATGGGGAAATTGAAACTTGTCTGTAACCTCAGAGAATGTAGAATTCTTCTAGTAAGTAGTTTTGCTTTGGCTAATTCTGTCCAAACTGCTTTTCATAATGTTAACTGATGTGCTTGCCCCTCTGTGTGTGACACCCAATATAAAATTAATCAAGAGTAATGGATTTGGCTTGGACATCCTCCGGTTGTAAAAAGTATATTTTTCTAAATCTTCTTTTCTAAAGATGACATAATGGGAGAAAAATTACCAGTGATGTTTTTAATGACCTGAATTTCTGATTTTGACAGGTATTAGCACCAAAGATGGTACGGCCAGGAAAGATAAAGACTTCAGAGGAAAAGCCCAGAAGCAAGTGCAGTTTAATCCTGGTCAAACTTTAGCTACGTGGAGAGTACGGATTTTGAGTGATGGTGAACATGAACAGTCTGAATCCTTTCAAATTGTTCTTTCTGAGCCTGTCATGGCAATTCTGGAATTTCCTGCTGCATCCACAGTGGAAATTATTGACCCAGGAGATGGTAAGAACTTTTCCAGAACTGTACTGCCAATATGTGCATATGCCAAAAGATAAACTGGAGGGCAAATGTTATGAATAACAGTGGATAGTAAAGGTTACCTTTCCCCAGAATATTTCTGAAGACAGACTTGGGCATCGGGTAGGCATTTGCCCTCTATCTCTTTAAATACTTCATGAATAACTAACTCAGGTAGCATGTTTTTATGAAATACCTATTTTTTTTATGATACAGTATTTCTAGGGGTTTTCTGTTTGTTTATTTTCATTTGAGGTATAACAGGTTTTCCATTAAATATGTTTGCAAATAAAATGTATCTGCACAGGTGACTGGAGGCTGACTTGATTTACTCTGTCATGATAATTTGTGTGGCAGAGCATGGTACAGGAAAGTCTAGCCAGAGCTCATCTGACATCCATATTTAGTCACTGATAAGAGTAGAGTTTAACTTGAAAAGCAGTATGTATGACACAGAAATTACTGGAAAATGTGTTAAATCTCTTTATATTTTCTATGATCAGTGAGATAGCACAACTCAGGATAATCATCTGAGTCCTCTTAATGCTGAGAATCAGTTTTTTCTGTTTCTTATGTTAAGGTAAAATTTTTACGGTCCCAGAGAATTTGTAGTAATTATACATAAAGTGAAGTTGCACAGGAGAAAATCAAATTCACAGCTGCAAATCAAGGAATATTTACAGGAAAAATAAAGACAGTACTGGGAAGGACTGGATTTCCTAACAATCTTTTATAACACGGGGTGTATCGAGTTCAAATGCTTACTGAATAGGAACCATCAAAAGTTTTATTCTACTACCAGTGAAAAAGATTTTGAAATTCATTGATTTGAATGGTGTAGTTTTAGGATCAAAATAGTGAGCTTGTTTGGAAAGCTGTACCAGCCTCTTGATGTATGGGACATGAGTTAATGTTTTATTACAAATATAAATTGCATACAGATTTTTTTTTCTTATACCAACTGAGATGGTGTAGCTCTTTCTCCTCTGAGCTTTTATGTTATTTTTAAGGTCTGTTAAAATTTAGAGTGCCATTTTACTCCTAGTTGAATAATTATGAGAGAGAGAGAGGACACCAAACAAATCAGATTCCTGCATTTTTTGGAAGGACAGTTTTCCATCTTGTCAGCTAAATTCTAAAGGGAGAAATGGAAGGAAAAAATTGAGATCTTTTGTTTTACTTTTAAAGAGAAAGGTAGGGATTTGGGTTTTTTCACACTAAATTTTTAACTTGCTGGAATGATGTATGTGTCTAGATCTTACCAAACCTACATTATGTTTTATGGCAGGCTTTTGACCTTAAGTCATGCTAGTAGTATTTTCCAGCTAGAGAAATAAAACCTGGAACATGTTTGCAAAGAAATCACCTGATAATTTTCAGAACACTGTTTGCCACAGTACTCTGAAATATTTAAAAGATTTGCTTTGTGCAGTCAGCTGATACCACTTGATTTGATATTATACAGAATTATATTCTGTCTGGGTTGCAGTCATACTAATGAAACTATAAAAATGGTTTATAATTATATGCATAACTACCTTTTGTTCTTGAGTGTTTGAAAGAACAAGAACAAAATTGATCCTGAATCCCAATAACAGCATAAAACTCAGCAATCTGTTTAAATGAGTATAAAATAATGAAGGAGTTTTAAATGCATTTTGGTGATTTTGTCTTCTGAAAAACAGATCTGATATGCTTTGGAATTAGACATTTCAGAGTGAGATTGCTCCCCAGACTTCACTGACCATGTTGGCTAGGTCTCCTTTGAGTAAAAACAGTGTAGACATGTAGCCAACTCAAATCAAATATCCAAGTCAGAGTAAGATATCAAGAGCTCAGCCTTGCTCCTCAATACCAAATGATTGTCATGGTTATCTTGATGCAGTAAGTTACATAATGGCCTTGGAGAACCACAGCCTGTGTGTGAGCTATGCTAGTGATACTTCTCTCATTAACAGTTAGTAATGAAATACCACAGAAATAATAAAAAGACAGACTTTGTGGACAAATTCTTCAAACTATCTTGCACCATTAACCCTAGATAAATAGTCACATTGGAGACCAATTAATAAGGACTTGTGAGTTCAGACCTAATGATCTGATTTTCTTGTCCATTTCTGAAACACTGAGAAACTCTTTCTTCTATCACCCTTGAAGTTTTACTTACAATTTAGTTGCATTGCTGATAAATATGAGTTATTTGTTGCATTTCAGAATATTCCAAAATGCTCTTAGCTATTGTACAGATGATTTTATGAAGTGAAAAATCTGCATAAACAAATGTGCCTGTTTTTTGCAGAATCAACTGTCTTTATTCCTCAGTCCGCCTATAGTATTGAAGAAGATGTTGGTGAATTGTTTATTCCAGTCAGAAGAAGTGGAGATGTGAGTCAGGAACTGATGGTTATCTGCTACACAAAACAAGGTAATAGAATCTGTTATAAAATAATAAAAGGCAAAAATGGAAAAGAGACAGAAACTAAAAAATAATTATTCCATCTATTTTATAATAAAATTGTTTATAACTATTGATTACCTTTTCATGTAAATATCTTCAGTCTCAACGGGAAATGTATTCATCACTGCAATCTGTCTTAGAGTATTATTGAACACAGCTTAAAAATAATCATGTTTCAAATTTCTACCATGAAGAGGTGAAGAGATTCTGTGTTCTTTATATTTTTGCAAGATTTTTATATGCCGTCCCAGATATCTGGAAGTGATGAGAACCGAAAGCACTGCAGTAATTGCCCACAATATCTTTACTTGTTTCTATCTTGAAAAAAAATATATAAAATAATATTACATAATTTCCATACTTCTTCTTCCTCTGACTCTCAGTCTCTTATTAATTATATGTGTGCAGGGCATGGGGTCTCTACTCCTGTGGTTTTATTATTATTTTTCATCTGGAGAGCTGAAGTAATATTTTGTGTTAAGAGATCTGGAGCCAAAATAATTTGTTTTCATCAAATTCTATCAGTTCTACTCCTCCAATATCTTCCATACAGGTAAAATATACTAAGGGAGTTAACTGGTAGTCCTCACAGGGGCTACTTTGTCAACCTGTGTCTGTTTTGATAGACTACAATATTCCTTCTGACTGAAAAGCTGCAAATTTGAGGAGCCATATACTTGCATTGTATCATATACAGAAGTAGTTTGTCCATGGACCTCAGAAATGTAGCCTGGTCTGAGGTTTCAGCCCATCTTACCACAAAAAAGTAAACAGAAATTAAAAGATAGTGAAAACAAAATTCCACTTTTGTGAGAGGTTCTTTATAACCATGGTATGTATAGTGACTGTTTTCCTTTTATGCCACAGGAACAGCATCTGGCACGGCCCCAACTTCTGTACTTTCTTACTCTGACTACATATCCAGGCCTGAGGATCACAACAGCATTCTACGTTTTGACAAAGACGAACGAGAAAAAATGTGTCGCATTGTCATCATAGATGACTCCTTGTATGAAGAGGCTGAGACCTTTGATGTTTTGCTGAGCATGCCCATGGGTGGAAGAATTGGTGCAGAATTCCCAAGCACTCGTATTACCATTGTACCTGACAAGGATGATGGTAAGATATCATATAATAAAGTGATATTCCCAATTCAGGACAGAAACTACAAATAACATCACATTCAAATCAGCATGTAGAAAAAGGAATTCTGGATGGGTTTTTGAAAGTATTTAGTATTAATATCTTATTGTTTGAGAAAATCACATGAGTAGTGATGTCACCTGGCATTGGCAGCCTTGTATGTGTGATTCAGGCCTATTTTATTATGCTGCAAAGGGCCATACTAGAAGCCCTGATGGAGCAGAAGCCATCTAGCAGCTCCTAAGATTCAAACTATATTTCTTCTGATTTGATGCTGCATTTAAATTTTTGTCTACAAGTGTCCACGTATGCTCCCTTTGTCTTTTTAATAAAGAAAATATTCAAGTGACAGTAATGTTGATTTAGAAATCCTCTCAGTAGGGAACTGCTGACAGAATTATGTCTTTTACTCAACTGGTTAATACTTTTGATATCTTGCATTGAAAGGGACATTTCTGATGGTGATTAGAGAAAGGTCTGTGACCAAGGCAGAGTAGAATCTGTATCATCCGCTGCCTTCAAAAATACGTGCAGATGTTATTGTGGCCTCAAGCCTTACTTTCTATGCCCCTAGCATGATATCTCTTTTTGTAGGAGTGGTAACAAAAAGTTTTCCTGGTACAATTGCCCTCATTTATGCATGGAGTTTGGAGACTGAAATCTCAACTGTAAATTCTGTGAAAGGAATACTGATAGCTATTTTAGTCCTCTCTGCGTGGCCATAAACCCTCTACTGTGACACCATCGTGTTCCCTAAAGACTTATGCGAGGGATTACATACTACAGTACTCTTTGAAAGTCTGATGCCAAAGTAGACTATTATTATCAACACAGTGATTTCTCTCTAGTTAAGGATACAAAAGGCAACTCTTAGAGGCAGGAAGTTCGCACCCATCTAATTGCATCATAATACTGCCTGAAATTTCTCACCTGTAATCCTGTGACAGAGGTGACTTTGTTTTCTCTGTGGAGCATTTGGGTAATCATATAACATCGATGAATACAACACTTTGAAAAAACACTTCTTATAAAGTAATAGATTGAATGCAAGCTGAAATAGAAATCTTTATCTGTCTTTGCTATTGTAATAAATACGGATTTATTCATGTAGGGGTTTTTTTACAACAATTTGATTTTTATGAATAATTTTGATGAATTCATGAACTTTACATTTTGTAAATAGCAGAGCACAGGATATTTCAACAGTAGCCATTAAGAAGTACGCATCCATGAAGAAACTGATTACCCAAATTTTGAAGGTGTTCTGACTGCTTAAAATGTGTATGGAAAGTTTGAGATAGAGAGAATGAATCTCCAAGGCATTAGTTAACACAGATATCAGCTGAAATTAGAGCATCTAACTTTAGTGGGAACCTCAGTACCCAGGAGGGAACACTGTTGTATATGTTTTTTGGCATTTAAATTAAGGTATTGTCATTCATGGGGCTTATACAGTCATTTTAACAGAGATCTAGACTGATTCTGAATAAGAAATGGTGAAAGTTGGTCAGTCACAACATAGTATAAAACAATAGTTTTATGTAAAAACTCCCACAAAATATTAGAGAAATTGACGAGAAATCTTCTATTTTAACATTCCCATTAGAAAACAGGAGAAGTAATTTGGTTTGTATACTACTGTTCAGTGTTAAGGTCCTGCATTTATAAGCACAAGTTGCCTCAGTGCTACAAACTTTTATACACAAATTAATTTAACAACTAATAATCTTATGAGATTTATTAAAAAAGGTGGGGAAGTGTTTGGGGACATTAGAACATTTTCATTATGTAAAAACTGAAATATCTATTTCTGTTGATAAGAGTAAATAATATCTGGGATATTGAAAGATAAGGGAGCTTTGAAGGATAGATTTGGATCCTTTTTTTACATTCACTTGTCTCTTTTGCACTCAGAATGTTGCATATGAGATATTTGAAATAATGTGACAGAACTCCTTTTTTTGCTTTTTGTATCAGTGAAAGTGCTTCCACAAAAAATTCCAGAGCATTCAAAAACTAACTGACAATTCACTTAATAGTAAAATTTTCTACCACATACTTTTAGTTTGTGTAAAAACATAATGCATGGCAACAGAAAAGTCTATGTGTTTTGTTTCATCTGAGATCTGTTGCACTGCCTGTTCTATAAAAAGCAGAGTACAGACTACAGAGTAGATAAATTATAAATTACATCTTGTTTATTTATTTATAAATTCACACACATACACATATATAGACATATACACACACACAGATTTATGTAACACGAACAATTTAGCACCCTGACTGTCGTGATTGAAATTTTGCATAACTAAGCAGAGGATTTTAAGCAGCATTGGTTATTATTGATTACAGTGCACAAAACTAACTTTAACAGGTTAAAGCAGTGTTCTTTGTGAAAAAAAAAGAATTTTCTTTAGTTTTTAACAATAAAATTTAATTCAGAAGATGCCTAACATAGAGGATAAAAGCTCTAGCTTTATATATTATACATAATATAGCCTATCGTCTATAGTAATGTTATAATGCTAAAATCTGTAGTCCACTGTAGTCTCTACTTCACATCAATTGATGTATTATTTTTCTCATTGTTTGTTTAAATTCATCTTCTACTTAACAAACTTTATTTGGAGAAATCTCACAGCACGTCATTAAATTGTGATTTCTCCAAGTACTGTAACTGGATTAACATTATGCATTGACTTTTTCAGGTCAAAAGATACAAACAACGAAGGTCAAAGTTTAATAGTACTACATGAGATCTTTCCTATGGAAGTCAAGTCAGCACTAGCAACATTACCTTATCTCCTCTGGCATTCAATGCCAGTTAATTAGGAAACATTCACCTTCAGTACCTATCATCAAAGTTTTTTCTTCTTTTATTTCCAGAGAAGGCCCTTAGGGTCTAACTAAAATAGCAGAGTTGCTGTATAATCATGACAATGAACAAAAAGTAAAAGAGGTGTGCTCAAGTTTCTAGTGAACCACAGTATATAAAAGAAATTCCTGGCAACTGAATAGTTTAATTGGGGATTATACAGTTGTGCTGTGCTACCAAAGGAAAATCTGGAAAAAAAAGAATCATAGTATGTAGAACACGCACGTGTATATTTATATATATGAAAGCTGATTTTTTAATTGGTGCTGCTGGTGGGACATCTAATTTGGAAGGGACTTTTCGTGATAGGCACTGAAGTTGGAGACAAATAGAAAAGAAAAAAAGGATTAAATTAACAAAGTAAATAGCAAAGACTAATGTTCATGGAAATCTTGGATTCAAAGTTACACATGCCACTACAGTTAAGGCAGTAAAAAGTAAAAACATGGTCTGTTCAAGTCAGATGTGATAGTTGCTAACCGTGAACCACTGCAAGAAAAGCATTCAGGGGAAAGACCTATGGAAGTCATCCACATCTGGAGTGGCACTAATCTCACTTAATATTAACTGTCTATAATTTTAGACATCTGATTCAAGTAGGCTATGCCAGGACCCTTCTAAAGTTAATGAAAAGAGAGGTGTACCTCCAGAAAGCATCCTATCCTAGGGGAAGTATCTAAACTGCTGAGATTTGTCACCAGGGGTACATGGTGCATCTGAATACATTGATTCATATCAATAGATTTAAACCCTACCTTAGAAATTTAATTTGTCGCTCAATCCAAAGTCATAAGCACTACCGGGCATGAAGAAAGGAATTTTTTGTAATTTTGTGTTAAAACTACACCTACTATGAAATGCCATTAAACAACAAAGGGATACAGATACATAGCTATTCCTGCTTCATGAAATAATTATGGTCTATAAAGAAAAATCTAAAAGAATCTATTTAAGATCTAAAGAAACAAATGGTAAAGTGTTTCAATAGATTTTTTTTATTCAAGATAAAATTAAAAAACAGAGAAACTCAAGCATTTTCCATACAAATGTGAATTCATGTTACTAAATCTAGCCAGAACTGATAGGCTGAACTACTTGTCTTCATTCATCTTAATGATGTGGGGGATGAACAGAAATCCCTGAAGAATTTGAAGTCAGTTTCTTGGTTCAGGACATAGAGAGCACAGAGTTCAGCATAAAGCTCATTCAAGAGAGGCACTATACATAACAGATCAACATTTTGCATCTAGGAAAGCGAAGACGAGGTTACTGTGCACTTTTCACTCCCCTTGGAGAGAGGAGTCCTGGACTTCAGTCTAAGACCCCTAAAACACTCAGATGCCAACCTTCCATGGAAATGCCTTAATCCTCAGGCATTTAGCAACTAACTAAACAAGATCAGCCTGTTTTTCCAACTGAAGCTGTGATTCTGAAATCATTCCATATAGAGAGAGAAAAAGATGAGATCAAAGTCTTTTGTTAGTATTCATGTGGGAATGAAGAGGCTGTAATTTGGTTCCAACACTAACAGTGTTGCTGTGTTGCGTGCAACAAGTCTGATGCACAATGCTTTACCGAGGTTTGCAGTCAAAGCTCTGCATTCTCACAGTCCCAATATTTTGACTGCTGTGCTGCTGATTTGGCATCTTTTTTACTTACTTGGTTTTGTGTTGTAGGCAAATTAAAAACTCTTGGTTTGTAATCACATTTGGAAACCTGAAGAGAAGTGTGATGAATGCAGTTAAAGTTTGCACCTAAGAGGAGAATTATTTTGTTTGCTTCAAGTTTTTTGTCAGTGGCTGTTTTCCCATGTGATTTTAATTCCATGCTACTGTATTTAGTGTTGTCATAAGAGCACAGCCTTACAGCCAGGCTGAAAAACAGTCATCCTGCCTTAGTGGAATTGTTGAAGCCTCATGCTGTTCACAGCAGGAAGTACATTAAATACATTTGTTCCACTTCATTCACATCGGATGGAAAAGAAGCTGTTCAGACTTTTTTTTGACATTTCTGCATGAAGGCTGGGAAAGCAAAGGACTCAAGTTTGTGTTGGAGGTTTGCTGACCATTTTCTTTATACTTACTCAACAGAATCGATTACTCATATCTTCCACATGAGAGAGGTTAGCACTATCTGGAAATATTTTACAGCTGAGTAAACTGGATGATGGTATGATAATGCAGAAAGCCAGTGTTAGAGGTCAAACAGAACAGGTTAAGTATTTAGTCTTCTAGAGATTTCTCTAAAACACTTGCTGTCACTCTCCCTACAGTTAATTAAATTTTTTAAGTTCTTAGACCGTGTTCTGGAAATCAGGACCTGTCCAACTTGCTTACAGTAGTAAAGTCCATATTGAAAAGTCCATATTTCTATCAATAGCCTGAAAAGAGCCAAAAAGTCAGCACTGCAATGCTACATTATAAATATATGCTTTGCATTGTCTCCCAGCAGGCATACAGTATCCACTAACTTTCAATGTGTGTCCTGAGCAAAATTTCCAGCTGATGATAATTAAATATTCTATTAGTAACAGAGTTTGTCAGAGGGTCATCCTTATCTCACAAGGTTATCTGGAATCTCTTTAGTTCCATTAGTCTCCAAGGCAGGCAATCAAATGTTTCTTTTTCTCTTCGACAATATGTATGCCAAACCTTAAACTAAACAGGTGGTTGGTTGATCTTGGTAGTTAACATCTGTGAATCTGTTTGTCCAATTTTAGATACAACCTGAACACTACAGGCATAGCATGCCCACTGTTATATTACGGACTGGAGTCATGATTTGGCCAACTATCCATTACTATTCTCTGGAGATGATTAAAATAATAAACTAGTTCTTTGTCCTCTATACATCCATCTTTGACTACTTTCTCCCTTTTATGTTTTTACAGTGTTTGTGGGTCTGATGGCTCTGGCAGTTCTGTGCAGCTTTTAACTACTTTTGTCCTCTCATTAAGTAAAATCTCTATATGATCCCTCCCCTTTCCCGAGTCTGTGGCAGGTGGTCAGATTGGCAATTAATCAAGGGAAAAAGTGGATGTCAGCCAGTGTATGACACGTTATACTCTCAGTTTTCTTTTCTAATAGCTTCTTGATTCAACAGTGAAAAATGTTCTATTTATGATGATAGCCTTAAAGATTTCAGAAAGTCCCTGTTTGCTGTGTATCACAGAAATAAATTAATGTCATGTCTCACAGTAGGACATTCTATAGAGGCATTTATGATTTATATAGGTGCATTTATGATTTGCTTTCCTAGAATTATGTATTGCTGACAGTTATTACGTGTCTGCAGGTACACTCTCTTATTATATATATATATATATATATATATGAACTGCAGATGTTGGATTATTCTGATCTTCATCTAGCTGCTTAATAACTAGGTATATAGGTCAACCTTATGATCTAGGCTCCTTTGATAGGTAACAGGACATAATATGACCTCCAGACAGTACTTTGTCACATCTGTTTCAGATGGCTAGAGTAGAGGACTTCGTTGGTGGAGCAGCATATCTCTCAGCTTTCACTGCTGCAGGTTCTTAAATGGGTAGCTTACATATGCATTATTACACTTCTATGTGAATTATATTTCGAGGTATAGTTCTATCTCTGTTGAAATACGGAAAACTTCTAAGTTTTGTACTCAAAGCACATAAAATAGTCGATAAGCAGAAGGTACAAAACTATATGAACTGTTTAGAAATGTAGTGAAGGCCTAGTAAACCATTCTAAATTAATCATTTGTCTTGGTTGCTTGTGGTTGAAGGGAGTGAACTTAGTGACCTAGTCAGTTCTTTGTGTGTTTAAGATTTGGATAATCAAGCTGAGTCAGCCATCTTGGTGCATTCAGTTTTCCTAAGGCTTCTTCAGATCATCTTCCCTTCTCTGAATCTCCTTATACTGAGACTTTGCTGTTTTGTGGCAGTCATCAGTCGTTGAAGACCAAAAGATACTGAACACTGTAACCACTGTACCACATTAGGCTTTAATGACATCAGTTCTCCTTTTGAGTGTGTAAGCCCTCAAAGGATTAAGTCAGTTACTATCTCACATCACTGTCTGTCAGGCAACTCTTTTCTCTTCCCTCCATTACAAATGGGATCAGAAGTCCAAATGAAAGAATTCTAGAGGTTTTAGCATATAACAGAGTGTATTTTCCTGTCCTTACAGCTCTGCTTTTGTGTTCTGAGAAGTCTGGCTGTTACTCTATTTTCACTTCTCCATCTTCTCTGCCAAGTCCCACCTTCAACAGTACCTCCTGTAAAGGCAGAGTGGAAGCTCTCTTGCATATTTTTCTTCTCAGACTGCAGTGGGCTAAATGTGTTAGCTCAGTCGGTTAGAGCATGGTGCTAATAACACCAGGGTTGTGGGTTTGATCCCTGTATGGGCCATTCAGTTAAGAGTTGGACTCGATGATCCTTGTGGGTCCCTTCCAGCTCAGAATATTCTGTGATGCTGTATGTGGGGAGAATAGCCTGTAAGAAATTGTTTCTAGCAGTTAAGCAAACTCAACATAACCAGCATTGTGACCAAATACTAAAAGTGCAAAAATCTAAAGTCAGAATTGGGGCAGTGCCTTTCTTAGCCTCTCTTGTGATATGGTCAAGATATCTCCAATCCAGAAAAATCTGTATATATATAAAGGCAGAAGGACAGATTGAATAATCATCCACAAGAATGGACAGAATAATAATTTTCTTTAAAAAATGTGGTACAGGCTGTGCCAGAAATGATAAGGAAATACCAATAGCCACCTGGAAATAAAAGTATTTTACATTTCTTGGTTATGCTATTCCTCTTCTATGCACCATTTGTAGTAACAATAGTAGTGCCTCCCTTCCTCTTAATTTATTCTTCAATGCAATCAAACACATTTTCTGCATTGATGAGATACAGATTTGTAATTAATTTAGTTAAAATTAATTAAAGTCTCACCTTTGTGCCTGGTAAGATCATGGAACAGATCCTTCCGGAAGATGTATGGAAATACATGAAAGACAGAAGTAATCAGAGGCAGCCAACCTGCCTTCACCAAGGACAAATTCTGCCTCACTAATCTAGCGGCCATCTAGGATGGACTAGCTCCATCAATGAACTAGCTCCATCTAGCTAGACTTCTTCAAGACCTTTGATACAGTCCCTCCAACATTCTTACCTCTAAACTGAAGAGGTATGGGTTTGAAATCAGGGTCATGATTTAAGTAGATGATGTTACAAATTATTTTAAATAAAAAAATTGTAGAAAGGTTATAATTTTGTGGTTATATTTCTTGATGTGAATGTGGGTGTGAGGAACATTATTTGGAAGACAAAACCTGAAAATATTCATCTCACAAAAACTTCTGTTTTGCAAATATAATAATTACACTCAGAGCCTTTCTATAGACAGCTTTTTCTGCAAGGCCCAGTAGTAAATGAATTACTCAATTAAAATATGAAAAACATGTTTATAAATGGCTACATGCTATACCTTTACATAACCTGCTTTCTAAAATACTGCTCAGCTTCTCATGCAGTTTGTTTCTCATACTGCTTGTTTCTTATTTCTGTTCGTAGTCCTCATTTTTTATCTCAGCTACAAATTACTGACTGTAAGGTCCTTCAAGCTTAGCCTCCGTGTGAAATACCTTGTGTGTAGTATATTTAAATACTACTGCCAAGCCTTCCCATTTATCTGTCTGCCTCTGTTTCATCGGTTTGTTGAGAATTTGTTACTACTGCCATTTCCTGTGCCTGTTCATAAAAATAATCTAACTCATTTTAAAAATAGAGCATATAGAAGATTCTGAGTTCATTTCATGCTCTGTGGGAGGTATAGCCAGTAGGAAAAAGGTATGTGAAAGTCAAATGGTTGCTGCAGGGAATGCGATCATGTTTGGGTGTATCCCCAAATTCCAAAGTGTTTGTTTCTTCATCGGTTAGTCTTTATATTTCCATTAGTAGATGTGGCAATTATCTGGATTATGGAATAGTTTGGGCAGGTAATTGGAGCTTGATGTACTTGTAGCAGGAAAAATCTGACCCTATCCTCAGATGCTGAACATAGGAAAAGCTCCTCTGACACCTTGATAGTTCCAGTGATATCAAAGTCTGTAGGTTATATCCTTAGAGTGTGTGGAAGAATCCTAACAATACTACTCTATTAGTAAATATTTTCAGGTATATGTTAGTTCACATAAATATGAATTTGGTGTTTTGGAAAGGTAGCAATGTTTCTTAGCAAACCATCAAAGGTAAATTAATTTCTTCAAGGGACTTGTAAGAGTCAACTTCACACATTAGCCATTCTCCTGAAATTCCAATTGTAGCTGGGACACAAGACTGCTCATTACCATCTGGTACATAATAGTTAACTAATTGTTAAAAAATTCATCTTCGCTTTAATGGCACGCATCTTGAATGAGTTTAACCTGGCTTCATACACTCAGATGTCTTTATTCTCCATTGTTCAGGTATATTCTGTAGCTCATCTTGCTATTACTGAACCCTTATGAATTGCAACCCAACATATATGTGTTCTCCAGGCTTCAAAGTATGCTGCAGGCTATGAATAAGGAAACTGTAGGTGACCCTGATAGTGTATCAGTAGCCATCTTACTGCCATCCTCAGTCTTGCAGCTAAAGCTCTAGTCTACTTCTTTTACTGTGCTACTTTGCTCACATTTGAGTTTAGCTTAGGGATGTAGCAGACAGTTTAGATGTGGATTTCAGGCCTGCCAAGCAGGTGCTGCTTGTGATGGTACTGTGTATAGAGAAACCAAAGCATGGATGCACTTTAACATAAAGTTAAAATGTAAGGGACTGTGCTGAATTAGTGTGTATCAAAAATTAAAAATGAATCATATATAATGTTGCTCATAACAGTTACCAGTTCACACCATGTTACCCTTCTGAAATGATGGGGTTAAGTTGCGTAAAATGAGAGTGATTAAGTGAAGATCGAGTCTAATCAATGTATGACATTGCCACTGTAGATTTAAATAAATGTGTAATTTTCTTACAAAATCGAATTGGGTTTGGTAAAGGTTGCATTAATTTGATTCTGTCCTTTTACCTGTTATAATGTTTCCAGTATCCTTTTAAAAAAATCCTTTTAAGTTGATAGACAGAAATGGGCTTTTGGGACAAATGGAAATGAAGACATTATTTACATGAGATGAAGTTTGTGGCAATTTGGCTGAAACTATTTTGACTCTGAAGGTAATTTACTTTTTGATTGCAAAAGTTATGACAATGCTTAGAAGGTAAAAGCTGTTAAGATTGCAACAAATGGATTTGAAAAGTAATCTGTTTTGACCACATCAAATAAAAAACCTATTGGCATTTGTACAATAAGATCTGCTTCAGAACTGAGCTCTGACTGTAATCTTGACCCCTACTTCTACAGCATTCAGTAAAAATAAATAACTTGGCAAATTAAATTCATTGTGCTTAATGCAAGCTCAATTGCTTGCATAGTTTCAAGAATGTGTAACTAGCTGTAGAATGGTGCTACCTATTTCCAGATTTTAAAGTCCTCTTTGATAGTATCATACTATAAACTTTTGTAAAAGGCAGTTCTTCTGAGCTATTCTTTTGCTGCTATTAACATGCATATATGAGAAAGATTACAGAAGTTGACCTTGACTGCTATTAAACAGTAAATGCCCATGCCTTCTCAAATTTGATGGAACTCTTGTTCTTAACTGGTCTGTCTTCATGTTGGGAAAGAAACAGTCTCTTTTGTTGTAGAATCAGCAGCTCAGTCATTTAATGCCATCTGTGATACTGAAATGCAAGTAGGCACTGTGTAGGGATGTGTATGTTGTCTGAGTATGAGCCAGATCAGGTCCAGAGGAAATCTGGCCCTGTTTGTCTGTTGTTATGTCCAAGTTAATTAATTAGCTGTGCCAACCACCAGGGCTCATTAGTTTGGACTCAGCACTGTACTAACGTGTCCAGACTGTTGCAGAACAGGCTTGTAGGCTTGCAAAGCACTGTTGTGCACCTCCTGCATTACTACAACAGACTTCTGCTAGCTCTGGCAACTCATAATGTTCACATCATAGCTTTGTTTGTACTGTTCATGGAAAGAAGGAAGGCAAAAGCTTTTAGGAATAAACAGTTTAACACCACTAGAAAAGATCAGCCATCAGTTCCTTTGTAAATACTGCTTCTCCCAGTTCCAGTATCTAAATATGTCAGAGTAGCATATATGTCTATTTTCTTCTATTCTTTCTTTCTTTCTTAGTGTATATATATATGTTTGTGTGTGTGTCTCACTGGTAGCATGTATCACTGAAATTCGCTTTAGTTTGAAGGCTTATTAAGGTGTCAGCACAGAAGAATCTGTCCTTGTGTTTGTCCTAACTATCCTGATAACAGGGTATTTTTATAACCAACCTACTCTTTTGCCATGTCTCTCTAAAGCAGATTGTAAGGATGTAATTTTAAAAACAAATGCCTCCTTGGAAATAAACATTTTTGTGCTATCAGATTGATTTTCTGATGTACCTTCAAAGATAGATGTATTCCTAACATAATGAGAGGTGTGTTTGCTTTCCTACTTGATGACTGACTAGTGCTGTAGTTGAGAAACACTCCTAACTGTATAACTACAAAGGCAAGGCAAAGATTTCATTTCTGTGCCAAGAAACCTGGAACTAAGGCTCCTAACCTTTCTCCTTTGATTATTGTAACTTCATGCCAGTGAAGTCTGTGGGTTTGAACAAAAAACTCTTAGAAAACTTCCTCGTATGTCTCTAAGAGGAACCATTAAATTTGCAGTAGTCTCTCTTCAGAGTGATTACTAGATTAAAGGTCTGCTGTAAGTGAGCCCACAGTCATTGAGCAGAGTGTTTTCCAGACATGAAGTGAGAAAGACAATGCTTTCCCTGTTAGTAGCTTGGCTTTGCTACTTCCCCTGGGGAGCTACTAACACAGCTTACAGGAAATGAACTTAGAAAACATTTGTAAGGATTTGTTTCCTAGGATGGGTAACCATGCAGAATGTGTCTTTCATTGAACATACATGCCTCCAAGAAGCGTGAAAAACTCACTCTGAAATACAAGGCAAGGTAGTTGAGAGTTTAGGCATTTTTATGTTTGGCAGTGACTACAGGAATGAACAGCACGTGAGGATTCTTCTTCAGCAGCAGTAAAACAAGCATTAGGATAACACTATAAGAAACAAACATTTTATTTTATACCTTGCAACTAGCTTAAGGCAGATATCTACGTCCCACGTGTAGCCAGTAAGTAGAAGGGAATGCTTCCACACCTCCTCAGATGTTTCTGATTTCAGTGAGTGAGCCATTCCACCTGTCCTTCTCTATGTTCATTGTGCTGGGAAACCTCCTGGAACTGGCCTATCTTTGTCCTTGCAAACTGAGAGCAGGTAGGCTCGGTGTGAGTACTTCTCACTTAAGTGCTTAAAATGAGGTGCAGCCAAGTCCAGATCAAGTTCCAGAACAATTGGGACAACAATATAGAGAGAACAGGATTATAAGAACGAGATTAGATTTGGGAAAGTGTGTTAAACTTTGAGAATACCTGTTTAAGAAATGACAGGTATTAGAACTGGTAATATTTTTAATTGCATTCATCTAACTGTTGGCACATTAATAATCATTTGGTCTTAGTAGGCATTCTGTATTTTTAACCTCTAGAGGCTGGGTAAGTCTTTGTCTATCTTGAGGATTTTAGAAGATCATTTTATGTCTGAAATGGCACATTTCTTTGCAGATCTAATGTCCAGTTCTGCAGTATCCCTGTGAATAGAACTCTCATCAAAGTTAATAGTAGTTATACTAAAGGTACAGAGAGTGTATCTTGTTCACCTCTTAAAAATGTTTCAGATAAGATCTTCACAGATCCAAATATAAAAGCAACTATGACAACCCAGTTCCTATAGGCAAATAAAGTAAGATCAATGTGTGTCTGTCTGTGCACACAAATACACACACGTTTAAATACACATGCTGTTGGATAAAAAAAAACTAAATTTTAACTGAATGTGTTTTCACCTACCAAAGTTAGACTCTTCCAAATTTGTCTTTCATCCTGCAAAAGTTGATGACCTTGATAATGCTCAAGCAGGTCTATGAATTTGCACTATTTTTCATTAAATACATTCCATTAAAATACATACCATTAAAAAGGATGTATGTCTCCTCCTTTGGGTAAGTTTTAAGTTGTTTTCTTTATGCAAGGCGTATCTCTGTATTGCCATTTCCTTTGAATTTTTACTTTTTTCTATGCTTGATGAAGGAGAAGTATTCATAGTGCTAGTGATAGAGCACTGAGCAATTGCCATGATCTTTGCCAACTGAGTTGAAGTTGGCCGTATGCTGTATGGTATTTCCAACACATTTGTGATATTGTAGCCTCATGATTATAATAAATTCTCACAAGACAACATAAGAAAATTGTGATGAAGTGCAGAGAACTTGTGTAGGCCTTCCTACCCTTGGAGAAGGTCGGTGTGATTTTGGCTGTGCAGTGGGAAAACTGGAGCACTGACTGTGTGTGATTACTCTTGTATGTTTGAAACAGGAATGGAAGGGATAGAAAAAGGGAGATGATATACATCCATGGGATGTGTTTTTAAGCCTGTTTACTTTTTGAAATTGCTGTGTCTAGAAAAACTGAAAAAGGGAGGAAAAAGGGAGGTAAACAATATGTCTGTTAAGTGGAATAGCACTTAACCTCCTTTTTCTTTTTCCTCTTCTTTCTTATGAACTGTGGAACTTCATTATTAAGATAAAAGACTGCTCACATTCCAGTTTACATGAAATAAGACTGATTTTGTTTTAAATGCTAGATGTGGGGGAACGAAAACTCAATATTTGCTCCTTTGATTAGCTGGAAAACATTACCAAAAGCAGCTGCAGTTATATATCATATTCCAGTCTGGTTTTGGCAACAGGAATCTGTGAGAACATTCAAGTTAAGGTTTCATTATCTGTATTCACCTTTGTCTGTTTGCAGCAAAGTAAAAATTGCAAAGAATTTTTTGGCCTGTGCACAAGACTCAGCTAAAATAACTTTAATGAGATACCACATTTGGTTTTGTGCACAGATTTGTACATGCTGACACACAAACTTGAAAATGTAAGAGGCAAGAAAAAGAGTACAGTGCTGATATAACAATTGCTATCCAAAACCAGAAAAACCAATACTAGAAAAGAAGCCAGAAATAGTCAGAATAATTCTAAACCTTAAAAAAAAGAACTTTATTTCACTTACTGAGAAGAGCAAAGTTCTCTCCTTTGTTTAATGTGGATTTTATGCTGTCTTGTTAGCTTCAGTGTAAGGTAAAGAAACATTTATTACTCCTCTTTCACCAGAACCAGCATTCTACTTTGGAAATGATGAATACTATGTTGATGAGAGTGCTGGCTACATTGAGGTACATGTAGGGAGGACTGGAACTGATCTGTCTAAAGCTGCCTCTGTTACAGTGAGGTCTCGCAAATCTGAACCAGTAACTGCAGAGGGTAAGTTATTGTTTTACTCTAGTTTCATAATACATCTCAACACAAATGCTAGCACATTGGGTCTTGATATAGTTTCAACTACATAAGATGAAATGTATGTCTCTTGCTCTTAGGAGATCTTTCTTCTTAGAACAAATTAAGTAGTTACAGAATTTGAAAGAAACAGGATTAGGAGCAACTGTGAAGTACAGCACTAAGAGAAGTGCCTTCAAATCCTCATGTAGAATGCTATGCTACAAAGGCAGTTGATTACTGCTGCCTCAGCAGCAGACTCTGGGCACAGAGTTATAATCACTTACAGCGTGCAGAGTTTGCTCCTCTCCTTTTTACTGTAGGCAATGAGAAATTATTACCTGGTACCCTGTTCAGGAAGAGGATCGCTACAGCTGTGTGGGTCAGTGATGCTTTGACAGAAACTTTGTCTGCAGAAACAAATGTTAGCATGCTATTTTTTTTCCACAAATCATAATGTTTAAATTAAGACATTAATATAGAGATAGTGTAAAATTCATCTTCCTTAGATGCTTATCCTGAGTGTAACTTTACTGTTATTTCAGGAATATTTAAACATCATATATTTGTATCACACATAACATATATGTATTTTTCTCATGGAAAAAAAATTATGAACTCTGAAAAAAAATATATGATTTTTTCATTTATGAGTTTGCTTTTATGATCTGCTATCTTTAACTAATCCTGAATATATAAGTTATTTTCTTTTGCGGAGGAAAAATATTTTCTTACAGTAAGAATCTTAATTATCCACAAAAATGAACATGAAAATTCAGTCCTTCCCTAAAGTCCTAGATACCTTTAATGCTTTTGTTCCAAGATAGGGTCACATTTTAGTCAGTATCTTGTTTTATTTGCCTTCTTCTCATTGGCATGTTATGGATTGGTTTGCTTTGCTTTAAACAGAGCAAAACAAGACAAACCCAGATCAGTCTGCCTTTAACAGTAAGGTGACAGACTTCACCTGATGTGGTCTGAGCAGATTTTGATTTGTTTGTTTTCCATTCATTCTATTTTATACAACTCCTCTGAACATCAGTTCTTCCTTACAATCAGCTCGCTGGCCTTTTCTCCTTTACTTTCTACATTACTCTCAAAACTTGCATCTTTGTTACAAAATAATATGAAATTTCTTTCCAAAAAACTTTGCTTCATCTCCAGAGTCTGTCTCAAAGCTTTTTGCTTACTTTTATTTCTCACTTCAAGCAAACTTTATTAGTTGTTCTGGACTAGCTGTTGGTTTACAGCAGAACAAAAGCAGCCTCATTTTGTGACTCGAATCATCACTAAACAAAAAGTGAATTAATATTGACTTGTTTTATTGTATAGTCCACCTCAGATGGTCAATAGATAGTTTTGCTTTACATAAATGCCAGAATTTGGCAATTAAAAATATTGAAAAAAATAGATTTACCTATAACTAACTGCCTAATGATAGATATTTTCATTTTTCATTACATGTAATCCTATTTTATCTCTCTTCCATTGGTAGCTGGAGTAGATTATGTAGGCATCAGTCGTAATTTGGATTTTTCCCCCGGAGTCAATATGCAGACGTTTCGTGTGGTAATTCTGGATGATCTTGGACAGCCAGTGTTAGAAGGAACTGAGAAGTTTGAGCTTGTGCTAAGGATGCCCATGAATGCTGCCCTTGGAGAACCCAGCAAGGCCACCATCTTCATTAATGACTCAGCAACTGATTGTGAGTCTTTTGTGGTTTTTTTTTACCTTTTCACCTTTATGCAGGGGATGGATGACTGCAGTACACAAGTAAGTGTCCTTTTGAAGCACACCAAAGCTAATGAGTCTACACATTTCAACTAGATACAATATGTTAAATCCTTTCCTGTCTGGCTGCTTATTTTATATATCTGGTGCAATGTAACTTAAATAAATCTGAAATAGAGGAGGGAAGATATAAGAACTTCTACAGTTATACTTTACACATGCTTTTTATGTTTTTCTTCCCAGTGCCTAAGATGCAGTTTAAAGAATCTGTATATGTAGTCAATGAAAATGACGGACAGATTTCTGCCATGATATATAGGAGTGGGGATATCCAATACACATCCACTGTGAGATGCTATACAAGGCAAGGTTCAGCTCAGGTAATGATGGACTTTGAAGAACGTCCTAATACTGACAGTTCCATCATCACATTCCTTCCTGGTAAGTTCTTGATCTTATTGTAGAAGGCCTTAGTTTACCATGTTATGCTCGCTTTGCTTTGCTTTGTTTTAATTGTGTCTTCTCATAAAGTAGTGCCAAAAAGACCACTTTGGAAAACAAAGGTGGGTTTTTTTCTACACAACGGGAAGAATGCCCAGAAATTATGTTGCCTCTATTTGCTTCACTTCTGACCTAGAGGGATAATCAATAAGAACCAAAGGGACATATCTTCATATAAGTTCAGACTGAATGCCAGAATCTTTCTGATAGCAAAAAACAGTTCAGGATAACACAGTAGAAGCGCAGAACTGCTGTCAGAAAGGAAACTTCAGAAGTTCTGCTCTTTGTTAAGCAGATTTCTGGTAAATATATTTGACTTGCACTGGAATGAGTAATAGATCTTTCAACAGGGATATAGTTCTCTAATTTCTGCTTGAATTTTTTTCTCCCACTGAGGCTTTCCTAAGACAACCCACAAATATCAGGTACTTGATATCTCACATCAGAGATGAAATGCAAATAAATCAAATGCTGGTACCTTGAAAGAATATTGCCAAATTCCTTCAACGTGTGCAAAACACAGTTTCATCTTTTAGTCTTTGAAGTTTAAACACACGTAATATTTTTTACAAGCCCTAAACAATTTCTGTCATCAGCATGAAATCCTTGGTATGCCCTTATCACAGAAGTGATGACTTTAATATTTCTGTAGACATTTATCAAAGTTCTCTTGAAAAAGTGAGTTGTTCAATCTCTATTTAGAGCTGGCCTCAGCTTTTAGTGCTGTCATATAATCTACACCCTTGCCATTGCTCCTGTGCAAATGAGAGTCCAACTTATAAGAATTAATGCATCTGGGCCACATAGGAAATGACTTTTTTCTTTTTTTGAGTGTCATCCTACCATTTCTCTGTGGAGACAAGGAGCAAATAGGTCTGCTAGAATTACATCTTTTTTCCATTAGCTTCTTAGGCATATTTAAAATGTAGCAGTTTCATTTCAGTTTTCACATTTCCTGTGTGACAATGAGCAGAATGAATATTTTGGGGTTTTTTTTCCTCCTCCTAATGGATAATTTATTTGCTATAGGGGGGAAAAAACAACCTCAGAAAATGAACAGAGTCAGCATTCTGGTCTGGTTCTTCGCCTTGAAGAGCCTTGATCATATTTGCATGTGTAACGATGAAAAACAGCTGTGAATTGACCTCATTTCTCTCATCCTGTGCTGTTCCTTTTGTCAGGGATGTAGGAGTCTTTCTTATGATGATGAGCCCACCAAGTCTGATGCTGGGTGCCAGACACTGCACACCACTCATAACTCTTGCTGCTTTCACAGTTTCTGAACATCTAGTAAGTCTAGGCACATTGATTTGCGAGTGAAAAATTGAACATTTTGATACTCCAAAGCATTTTTAAGGCAACATTTATTGTCACTTGGAATCAGTGGGAGTTCAAAATATTTTAAAATCAAATGGAACAATATAAGTCAAAGTCCGCACTGTTGGAGAGTGTCCAATCAAAAGAGATCTGAAATAGAAAACTTTAGGACAAAATTACCATTAGTATTAGTGAAAGTTTCTATTGCTCTGCTTCCTTGTGCAAGTATTTATTTTTTTCAAGGCACTCTGTGGGAGAGGTCACTGAGAAGGAGCATTTCCTTCTAAGGTAAAACCAAAGGAATAATACATATAAAGTGGATATACCAAATAGAAACTTGTTTTAGAGAAGTCCCAAAATGGGAGATTCTACTTAATTGAGTTTCCCTAGAAAGGTAATGATTACTAATTCTGCTTTCACTATTTCACTATTCATTAACTTATGTGGTGTCAAGGTGGATGCCTTGGCCAGCAGAAGCAGCCTGTGGTTTGAGCTTGGAGAGAAGTACTGTAATAGAGCAAAGAACACCTAAGTTCTGCCTGATATTACCTTCAGAATGATTGCAGGTGAAACTGAGAAGCCTTGCACACTGGTGCTTATGGATGATACTTTCCATGAAGAAGAGGAAGAACTACGTCTGGTTCTTGGCACTCCAAGAAGTGATTCTTCCTTTGGTGCCTCTATTGGTGAACAAAATGAGACACTGATAAAGATTCGGGATGATGCAGACAGTAAGAGAATATTTTGTTTTTACTGGCTTTTAGAAGTCCATTTGCGTGGTCTAAAAACATTTTTTTCCTTCTAATTGCAGAACCTATTATTAAGTTTGGTGAGACCAAATTTAGTGTGAGTGAACCAAAGGACACAAGACAAGTAGTAGTTGTAAAAATCCCAGTACTTCGTCTGGGAGACACTTCCAAGGTTTCTATTGTGAGAGTTCATACAAAGGATGGATCTGCTACTTCTGGAGAAGACTATCACCCTATATCAGAAGGTAGGATCATACTTATCACATCCAACTATTAGTTTTCAATCATGACTGTAACATAATGTTTATTCATGAAATAACTTTATGAATACAATAATTTGCAACCACATCCCATAATGCATTTTATTATTCAAATTGAGTGTGGACAGATCCCTGGTGGTATGCAACAGCCAATTGCTCTTGGAATACTAGTTATCAGTAAAGATATTTACAAAACAATTGTGACTCCTTTGAAAACATCTGTAGCTCAAGTAGTTGTGGAAGAAATGTATGAGTTCCACCTTAGTAATATTTGTGAAGTGTAATACCATTACTCTGAAGAAATATCTTCTCCTAGGATATGTTGTGTGGTTGTTTCTTGAGCAATTCATAAAGATAATGGCTTTTACTGTATGTAGGAATTCATGTATATTTCTCTTTGTTTTTCTACATCCATAATAATAAAGTTTTCTTTCTATATTTCTGCAATTCACTGCCTGCTGCTCCTCACTAGTAATGAATGAGGAGAGAAGTTGCGCCACAGTTTAAAAAATTTCTTAGCTGATAAACTTCTTTTCATTAATAGCCCACCTACTTGGTTTAGGGAATGACTAATGGAGTTTGTAGCATTATGAATTTTTTGTCTTCTACAGTTTATGATAATACATGATACTAATCTGTGTTTTAAGATTAATGATTCATTGCTGGAGTGTTTTCACAGTTTTGGATAAACTATTTTTGTGTCCAGTTCAGCTGAAAGATAAGACTTACCTTTGAACATCCAGCAACAACCTTGGGCTATCTTCAGTTTCCACAGGAAAGGCATTTCCCACTAGTGATATCTGAAGAGAAAATTTCTTAGCCATAAGCAAAGCATCAACCCAGAGCTTGCTAATTCTAGTCACTTTGCCTCCTGCATTTTAGTTTTGCTCTTTCCTCCTGAAAACCACAGGAACTTTTAGTGTCAGCTAATACTTACCCCATATGCATTACCTATATGCATTTCCTTGCTTACATTCTCCCTGCTGTGTACTGACAGCACTTGGGAGCAAAGTTTTCAAGGGAAACTACTGCAGAACAAGAGGCTCTTGGCCTCTGCCCAGAAGCCTTTGAGAAAGGTCTGTGATGTGCAGGATTTCCCCACAGGTTTCAGAATATCTGTGGGTTTAGGGAACCTGCCTATTCAGCCATGGGTACAAAAACCACATCCTTAATTAGGGTCTCTGAGGTAAGTCTGACAAAATTAAAATCAGTAAAATTCTTAGCTATCACATAGCATGTTTATTACCACAGAGTATTTTCATGGCTTAATAACACTTAAAGCTGAAAGGATCATTAGATCACTTAATCAGAGTCACTGTGGATTGTAAGATTCTCCCAGTTTCCCCCAAATACTTCTGTACTGAGCCCAATAACTTTGGTTAGAGAAAACATTGTCTTTGGAAAGGGCATCTAGTCCTGATTTGAAGGCATTGGAGAGGAAGAGTGTTTCTTAGCATCTTGCATCTTACTTCACTGATCAGTGATCTTACTTCACTGATCAGTCCCCATCACCTCTCTGGGCCTTATTTGTCATACATGCAGAGCTCTTTAGCACTTGGTATATTTTTTTTATGGTGGTGTTTCAATATACCAATGACAACATCACTTTCTGTAAGTCTTTTCTTTTTTCTTCTGGTCCTTAGTTTCTGTTGGTTACCATCTTCAGTTAATTTGGCATCCTTTAAAAAATAAAAATAGTAGATATGCACCTATTATTTTAGCATCACTCTCACCCATTCTAGACACAAATGTTAAATGGTTTCTATACTTTTCTTTAGTAGTTATAGTCAAGAATCATAGTACTGTCTAACTGTCAGTGTGGTGGGTTTACCTCGGCTGACCGCCAGGTGCCCACCAAAGCTCCTCTGTCACTCCCCCTCCTTAACAAGAGAACAGAGAGAAAATATGACAAAAAGGTTGAGATAAGTGCACCACTTACGAATTACCATCACAGGCAAAACAGCCTCATCTTGGGGAAATTAGTTTCATTTATTACCGATCAAATCACCGTAAGGTAATGAGATTTAAGACTAGATCTTAGAACACCTCCTTCCCACCCTTCCCTTCTTCCTGGGCTTAACTTCACTCCCAAATTCTTTACCTCTGAGCGGCTCAGGGGGATGGGGAATGGGGATTGCAGCCAGTTCATCACACTTTATTTCTGACACTTCCTCCTCACACTCTTCTCTGCTCCAGCATGAGGTTCCACCCAGAGGATACAGTCCTCCCCAAACTACAATGTGGGTCCTTCCCATGGCCTGCAGTTCTTCATGAACTGCACCATAGTGAGTCCCCCCTGAGGTCACAAGTCCTTAAAACCCATTAAACCTGCTCCAGCATGTGCTCCTCTCTCCACAGGGCCACAGGTCCTGCCTGGAGCCTGCTCCAGCACAGGCTTCCCACAGGGTCACAACCTCCTTCAAGCTTCCACCTGCTCTGTCATGGGTGGCAGGTGGATCTCTGTTTCACCATGGACCTCCATGGGCTGCAAAGACAGAGTTGCCTCACTGTGGTTTTCACCACAGGTTGCAGGGAAATCTCTGCTCCAGCACCTGGAGCATTTCTTCACTGTCCTGCTTCTCTGACCTTGGTGTCTGCAGAGTTGTTTCTCTCACATATTCTCACTGCTGTTTCCCAGATGCTGTAGTGCAGCAGTTTTTTCCTCTTCTTAAATGTGTTATCCCAGAAGTACTACCATCATTACTGCAGTACTACCATCATCACTGCAGTGCTCAGCCTTGGCCAGCAGTGGGTCTGTCTTGGAGCTGACTGGCACTGGCTCTTTTGAACATGGGGAAGCTTCTGGTGTCTTCTCACAGAAGCCACCCCTGCAGCCCGCCCATGACCAGAAGCCTTGAAAACCCAATAGGGTAGGTTAAGATTGAACTTTTTATCCACCATGGCCTCTAAAGTTTTTTCAGAGACAATGATTTCTAAAATATAGAACTGTTGTGTAACTCTAGATTTTTATCTTATTTTTTGTATATACCATTGTATTAAAATGCACTTTGTTTGAGCAAGACCTGACAATACTATTTATTTAGAATCATTCAGTCTTGTCGTCATTCATATGTTACCAACATTAATGTAATTAGTCCCAGATAATTTTCAAAATATTAAGTTCTGTTAGACTATATCCTGATCTTTACAAATCTCTTAATGATGATGATGCCACATTTTCAGTGATTTCCACGTATGTCCACTGCTATTCATTATTATTATCAGATAGGTTAAACTAAATATACAAACAGCTGTAATTTGAAAACCGAGTATTAGCTGCCATCTCTCATGGCAGGGCCTAGAATCACAGCTTCTTATGAACAACAGATTTATTTTTAAGTGTCTCATTATGTTTTTAGAAATTGAGTTTAAAGAGGGTGAAACACAGCACTTTGTGGAAGTAGAAGTTCTCTTTGATGGAGTGAGGGAGATGAGAGAAGCCTTCACTGTTCATCTGAAGCCTGATGAGAACATGGTTGCAGAAATACAGGTAACAAGCTCATGCAAGTCCTGAACAACAAAATCTGAAAAACAGACTTCTTCTTTTCTGGATCATAATTTTACATTTATTTTAAGATTTATTCACACCATCTTCTTGGCTTGTATCTTAAAAGACAAAGAGGATCATCTTAGCTGACATGATAGCACCTACACAAAACATTATGTTGCCAAGGCAATTGTGTTGATGGGACATAGAGTCAATGAAAGACTGAAGTCTTCAAGATATCACTCCACACACATTCTCCTCATATAATCAGTCCTAGAAACCGATGTCCTCTTGGAAACACTCTCTGGCAATACAGTGTAACCTCTATGCTGTAAAAAGAGCAATTGGTGAAATGTAACTTTTGCTGTCAAAACCATGTTAATGTTATTCTTGTTGTGTGAGATGAAATAGCCACATATTCTTGGGTTTTTAACATTATAACATACATAATTTTAATTTAAACAGTATATTCCTCTGGTATAAAATGTTCTTGAAATTCTCTGGCTGCTTCATCAGTGTCATACCACATATAGTCTAACTATATATGAATACAATAATATAGCCAGAGAGAACCTTTGCTGATGACAAAGACCGTTTCCACCAGGTATGAAAGCATACAGTGCACACTGGGGTTCTACCAGCATACTGAAGTGATTCCAGAAAGCTGGGACACAAGGCTAAAGGTCTGAGATCTTCAGTGTACTGAGAAGAAAAAAATCATTTTACCTCTTCCTTTTGCACTCTGCAATGTACTTTGCAGTGCCTCAACCCTTTCTCAATAGCTTATCCAATTGAGGTTTTAGAACTTCTTTAGGAACAATTCTGATCAAGGTCCAGCTTGAATCCCCTTGTTTATTTAATTTTCACAGAGAACTGTTTCTGTCTTTTCCTTGTCAGACAGCCAAGGCCATTGTTTACATAGAAGAAATGAACAGCATGGCAGACGTCACTTTTCCCTCTGTCCCTCAAGTTGCATCTCTTTTGATATATGATGATATTTCTAGAGCCAAAGACAGAACCAGTCCTGTAGCTGGCTATCCTGTCATCTGTATCACAGTGAGTATCTCTGGGGAAAAAATGGAACAAAATCAGTATACGGATTTTGTGTGGTGGATTTTAGGCACCTAGTATTGATCAGTATTGTGATGAGTCACATATGAGTTCAAGCTAGAACTGTCCTCAGAGCTAATCTAATTTGTTTGGATAATGAATCCATATTCAGGAGACAAAAAGCATAGAAAGATGTCTCATTTGTTCATCACTGAGAACAGTTTGATACTCACACTATGTCTATGTATGACCTTACTATTTCCTGCATTATCTTGCCTTAATTTGCAGAGTTAAAATCACTGGAGATAACAGATGAGACATTGTTTTCAATGAGTGCCACAAACTGAAAAATGAGTGCTGTTTGCTGAAGGACTGGAGGCTTCTTTCATTGTAATTTTGCAATGTAAAGTGAATTCATGTAAACTGAATTCATGTAAACTGAAAAGTTTACATGAATATACATATACATTGTGGAACATTTTTGTCCATCTGCATCTTCAGTTTGTTTCTCACACATTTCTTATACACAGGAATTTGCCATGTGTTGAATGGTTCTCTTAAGTCAAAAAAAAAAAAAAATAAGAAGAAAAAGAAAATTTTGAAATACAAAGGATATTTGCAGAATTAGATCAAAGGAAGAAGTTCAAATTAAAGCAGTATGTGGGAATGTAGTTTGTGCCTTCATAACTATGCCACATTTTCACCTATATATCATAATTTAAAATACTTTTTTTATTTCAATAAGCATAATTAGATATACCTTTTAATCTACTCTAACAATGCTGAAAGCATTACTGTCAAAATAAGGTGATTTCTTAAGAGGTTCACTGGGATCGTCAGTTCCATGTTGTTGAGTTTTGTGACTCCTGATAACTTAAAATTCCTTTGCCATGAAGCAAAGAAATTGCTAACATATCGGCCTTCTTCTGCAGGCTTGTAATCCTAAATATGAAGACTTTGACAAGACTGGTTCTATATGTGCCAGTGAGAACATCAATAATACTCTGACTCAGTACCGGTGGCTTGTAAGTGCACCCACTGGCCCGGATGGTGTGACCAGCCCCATGAAGGAGGTTGACTTTGATACCTTCTTCACGTCCTCTAAAATGATTACGCTCGACTCCATTTACTTTCAAGCTGGTTCTCGTGTCCAGTGTGCGGCTCGGGCTGTGAATTCAGATGGGAATGAAGGTCTTGAGCTTATGAGCCCTATTGTAACTATCAGCACATCAGAAGGTAAGACATCATCACCTCATGCAAAATTCACCGGTCTCTTTTGGATCCCAAATTCTGTCCTAACAAAATCTGATTACATGATCAGGCATTTTAACATTACAGTCTCGGCTTCTGTTGTTCATAGAGATGGTACAAAAACTCTCTTCACACAGCAAAGAATTGTATAAAGAAAATGTTTTCCATCTCTGCTAGTTCTCCACATCTTTAAATAATAATCCACACTGCAAACTTATATGTTCATGAGAACAATATAAAATGTGCATTGGAATTAGTGAAACCTATTTTCTGTTGGCTTTTGAATTCAACTGTAGTAATGATGCAGTATAGGCTCAGCTCCTGTTGGACACTGGAAAATCCACATAGAGGTGGCATATGAGTGCCTAGCCAGAAGAAAACCCTCATTTGACATTCAAGCCTCGCTGGACATCTGAGAATCAGTGTCTTCCTTGACTAAGGACTAAAGCAACTGGTGTCCAATAACAGGTTGTGGACAAAATGTTTTCATGGTTGAGGTATTCATAATATTCATCCGTCTTCTTTCTCTGCTACTCTCTTTGTCTCTCTCTGAATCTCTGACACCTAATATTGAACTGATGCTGTATTCTCTCACCCATCAGCTACTGTAGTCTACCTCCTTTGCCTAGCCAACTCCTTTCATGAAACTGAGTATCATTATGAAACAGAGATGAAGCACTGACATGCATATGCTATTTTGTTACAAAAATCACAGATAATATTTTTTACAGTATGATATGGAGAATAAGTAACATCAGCAACCAAGGTAAAGTGCAAAACATATTTTATTACCCTTCTGCAGCCATTTTGCATTTTTTGTGTCATCTTTGCTGCTTTTGTAGCTACATTAACTGCTGCGGTTTGTGTGAGATACGTTACACGATTACATGAAACATTACATGATATATTACTTCCAGTACCTGAGCTAACTTGCGATGTGGAAGGAAAGAAGTGCAATGATCAAAGCAACCTGCCAAAATCCTGAATATTTGCCACCTTGAGGATGCCTGACCTCCAGTGTATAGACCAAATTCTCGAAAGTAAATCAGGTTGTGCAAAAAATTGCATTTAATCTCCTTAGCACATCTTACTTGCATTTGAGGAAAAAAAAACAAACCAAAAACCAACCACAAAACCATCAACCAATCAATCACGCAAACAACAAATTAAAAGCTATCATCTGCAGAAAAAAATTGTTTTTCCTCCTGCCAGAAGTTTCCAGCTGGGAGATGCTGAGCCAGATGAGGTCCACCAGATCCATTAAGTCCTCCAAGAGGAGAAGCCACCCTTTTCTTTTCTTGTAATCCCTCAGAAATGAGTAAAGAGCAGAACAAGGGCAAAGGGAACTGTTTTGATTTTCCATGTCTCCTAGTTTCTTACTTAAAATACTTTGTGATCTTTTGGCCATCACATGGCAAAGTGCTGTGGTTCTTGTAGCCAGAATGCAGACACATCTGCATTGAACTATGCAACTACAATGCATATATCTCAGATCATATGATTACAAACCTAATTTTCTGGTTCTACAAACCAGGACAGGTATTGGAACACAGTGAACTAACACTAAAAAGGATTATCAAATTAAGTTATACATTCTCCTTTCTTGAAGAAATTCAAAATTGAAATGAACAAGTCCCTAAGAAACTTGATCTGACTTTGAAGCTGGCTCTGCTTTGAGCAGAGTATTTCCAGAGGTCCTTTGACACAATTATTCTAACTACATTTTTGTTGCTAATGGAACAGAAGGATCATAAAGTTCTGTGAGGGCATGTAGGTGCATACCCCAATCCAGTGCCAAAAACTACTGAACACTGGTCAGGTATCTTTCATAAAGCTTTGTATGTGCTTAAGAGGATGAGAGGAATTAACACCGCTGTAGACCACTGTAAGAAAGTATGACACTTGGCACCAACTTTGCAAATATGGTTGACACGTGCAACTGAAAAGCTACAGATGGAGTATCACCACCTTGTTCTGAAAATGTGTCCTAGTTAATCGAGTACTGATTTTTATTTAAATCTTCTTTTGCGTAAATTCCCATTCAGAATGGAAAATGCTGCTCAAAGTGTTTAGCTGTCATTCAAGAAAATTTTTGTTGTTTTGGAAACCTGTACAGCGGGAAAAAAAATGCATCTAAAATAGTGCAAGGGAAAGTATAGGTTATTTTCTCCGGACACAAAAGTAAGGTTGCTTTATCTTTTTTCCATTAGGTCTTTGTCAACCTCGTATATCAGGAGTAGTTGGAGCAGAACCATTCTCTGCCAAATTGCGCTATACTGGCCCAGAAGATCCTGATTATGCCAACCTCATCAAACTGACCGTCACAATGCCACATATTGATGGTATGAGAAAATTAGCTGTGAAGTTAGGAGAACTCATACAACATGTTGTTATTTGAGCTATTTTATTGGTCATATTGTTCTAAATAGACAATAATATGATCTTTTAACATGTGGGAACAGAGAAAAATGTTATGAATGAACAAGCACAGTTTGCAACAAGGTGGATGAAATACGGTATTGATACATAGTCTCTGATGTGAAGATTTAGTGTTTTCAGATTAATTGGATAATTTACATAAATTAAGGTAGATGAACGCTTTGTGAAACTCCTTTGAAGTGCATAGAAATATACCATTTAATTATTATGTGCTTCTGAAAAAGTCAAATGAAATTTTTGTTATTGAAATATTGATATGTTGAGTATTATTATGATGTAATTTTAATATGTTTATAAATATTTTATTTGGCTCTGCATAGTATACAGACATAATTATTGTGGCTAGCACTCATACACACTTAGCATATCAACTTTCTTTGAATTCTAAAGTGCAATGCAAAATACAGAAACACTGGATAATATGCTTAATGTTTGACAAAGTTTGACTAAATTAAGCAGCTCTGAAAACTGACATTTAGTGATAGTGCTATAAATTAATGTTTTTTAGGCATGCTGCCTGTTATTTCTACAAGAGAACTCTCCAACTTTGAGCTGACACTTAGTCCTGATGGAACTAGAGTTGGAAACCATAAATGCTCCAACCTGTTGGATTACACAGAAGTAAAAACCCATCATGGTTTTTTAACTGATGCTACCAAGAATCCAGATGTGGTTGGAGAGACCATTCCCTATCAATACAGCCCAACAATCAGAGGCTTCAATACCTTGCGCTTTTACCGCAATCTGAATCTGGAAGCCTGTTTATGGGAGTTTGTTAGCTATTATGACATGTCTGAGCTCCTCACAGATTGTGGAGGCACCATTGGGACAGATGGACAGGTATGAAACTATAACTTGATTTTGTACTGTATTCTTAAAGTATTTCCCTTATGAGGCACCTATGCTACTAGAAATAAGTGGGTTTAGAATTAATTTAGTTGAAAAGTGTTCTTTTTTTCTTAAGAATAAATAGACTTCTCCTCAGGTCGGCTTATTTCTTAAAACTATCAATATCCATTAAATGCTAATAAGCTCTATGTGAAATCCTTGTCCAATTAAAATTAATGAGAATAATTTGGTTTGAATTAAATTTGCTACAATTTTCTCCCAGTACAGTTCTGGAGTATTTTAGGACAAACTAATCCCACTTTCACTGTATAGTGAGCCAATTTAATCTTTTCTTAGAATGAAAGCCTTCTGACGTATTGCTTTTAGCCCATAGGTAGTACTGGGCTATTTAGTATTAGTTGTGGTGTATCTTAAAAAACAGTTTTAAAATACTGTGGAGGGACTTCTTGCCAATAACTATGGACTGCAGTGTCCTACCAGCTGCTTGACTCTGCTGATCTTTTGCTCACTGGGTAACGAGACCCATCAATGCAGACAGCACAGTGGTCTCACATTACCCATCAAAAAATTCCTTGGTCAGGAAGCAGAGAAACTGCCATATGGAGTGGCTGAAGAACAGAGCTGTGAAAGTGGTTAGGGAGTTAAAAGAAGGAGATTGGAGAGATCTTCAGGTGTCCTTTGGAAAATGTTTTCTGGAAATCCATAGTAATGTGGAAGATAAACAGCGCGGGATTTCTTCTGGTGCAGTCACAGTGAAATTAATCCCTGGGTCTTCCTTATGTTGTCACTATATAAGCCTGTCTGATCTCACTCAGGCTCTGGAGTACAAAGTCTGTAACTCTGAAGAGCAGTCCTTAATGTACAGAAAAACCCCTTTTGGGAGTAATTCTACAGGCTTGAAGAAAAACTGGAAATGTAGTATCTCATTTCCGAGAAGTCTGTCCACAGGTACCTGACTTTCCTGGTGCACTAGGGTTCCTTGTTGAACCACTGTGAAAAGAATGAGGCTGCTTTGAGAAATGGCCGTCATTTCTCTGCTTGTTTAACATTTTACCAGGGACCCACCTTCTATCAGACCTCAACAGACTTATATGCACAAATTCTTATTTTGTTAGTCCCAAATGGCATAAGGCAGATGTGAAAAGTGTGTCGTTGCCCAAAGAAACATATGGGCATTTGCAACAACAAAGCTACTGTACTACTAAAAGCCTAGTTGCCAATGGACATATAGATATCTAATCAGATAAACTGGGTTTTTTGTTGTTTCTGTTATACTTACACACCTGAAGTCCATTTTACTCCATGGATCAGCTCCCTTGCAGGTGATACAGTCAGTTTGCTGGAAAAGAAATTGCACCAGGATCTCTTTAGCCCTTGGTTAACTTGGTTAACATTCTGTCCCTCTTAACTAGAGATTATATACTCTGTAAAGCATAAGACCAGAACAGAATGGACCTTCTGCCTTTAGATTAATACATCATCCCAGTGCTTTGTCATCAGTTCTGGTTCCTTGTCTGTTACAGAGACCAGTTCAAGGTCTCTGCCTTGATGTTGGGAGCTCACTGTTCATGCATCTGCTTGGGCTTGCCCCTCTGCTGCAAGCAGATCCTCCTACAGGTGCATTCCACTGAAACTATGAACCTGTCAGAGGGAAGGGGAAGGCATCCCAGTGTGGGATGTAAACGTTACACATTCCCACAAGATAAAAATGACAGGAATCTTTGCTGTTCCTAGAATGATTTCATTTCTTCAACTCATCATTCCTTTGGCTATCTCCTTTTACCCATGCAATATGCAACAGTATATTCTTATTTCCCAGACAACACAATCATAAGCACACACAACTTCCAAGCAGCTGTAACTCTGATCCTGTGACCTATGCAAGCCAGTTCTACTTCAGTGAAAAGGAGGGAAGAGTTGGTATGAATCCTTTCTATTTGAAATACTTTTGTGTCCTTTAGGGGGAAGGCTGAATATCTAGTTTAGACACATGTGTATCTAAATAAAACCTATTTATGTCTATGTGCGTATAAACAGAGGAGAAAATACACACCATTCCAATATTTTAGTAAATTCAAAGAACCCGTATATTCAGTTTAGGGGGACATGCATAAGTGGTAATGTGGCCAAGGAAGAGAGCTGTCTTTTCCTTAGGTTCCAGAAGTATTATGTACTTTATGTAAGATCTCTCATTTAAAAGCAAAGAGGGGTGAACATGAGATGTGAGAGCCATGAAACTGCAGCTGAAGTCACCCTTTAGTGCCTTGCAGGTTATGGCTAAAAGGTTACAGTGTGTTAAGTGAAATATCAAGCTGAATTACTTCTAGCGGTGAAGCATTGCCCCACAGCCAGTATGCACTTCACTGACCTCCCTGTTTTTCCCACCTCCATTTAATTCTTCTCCAGGTTTGGTCTTTATCTTCACATGACCCCTTCCAACTGAGAGGGGAGGCAGTCAGTGCCCTGTCTCTGTGGTTGTCACCATTGTTGTTTTTTTCTCCTCCAGTGAACAATTAATAATCCTCCTCTGTGAGAGGAAAGCTGGCAGCTATGGTTTTCACCATTTTTTTAGCACACAAAGGAAGTTTAAATCCTATAATACAGACAGAACAGATAAATAACAAAAATGTTCTTACCACATCCTCTGCTACCACTGCAAATTTAATATCTTGAATTTACCAAACACTTTGGCTAGATCTTTAGGCTCAAAATTTTGTTTTTTGACTCTAGTTCTCCAGTACCTGTATGGTCAAAGATAGCCAGGTTGATTCAGAGAGAGAGATTTCACAAAAGGATCTGGCAATATCTTACATTATGTGGACCTTCACTTTATGGGAACTCCTGCTATGGTAGGGGAAGAAGATGAACTTTAGTGAGCAAGAAGTGAGGTGGGAGACCTGCAGCTGGTGTGGTTCTTCTGGCATAACTCCTAGTGTTTGCTGCAAGCTGCAGCTGTCTTAGTCAGTTCCCATGAACTCATGAACTGTCATAATACATACAGAGAAGGTCTTAGTTTTCTTTTTTTTTCCTTTGAGGCCTTTTGATTGTGACCCATTCTCTTTCTCAATTATTCTGTGCATGAGCAAACCTTGTGTGAGTTAGTTGTAGCACTCCTTTCAGTGTACAGCTTGACGGTTTGTTCCTGGGGTCTGCCCACAACTGAAAAATCAGGCACTTATGTATCCAAATATGGATTTAGATGTGCAGCTGAAGGAACTTCTATTTAAAAATAAAGGCCTACTCCTCTTTAAAGTGAGCTAATTAATTTGGATTAGAATTCTGTCCTTGTTAAAGTTAAGGTCAGCTTTAATGATTAGCAGTTTTCTTTAAGAGAACCCGGAGTCACAGCCTGAAATTCAGTGTCTGCATTTGGATATATACAGGTCTTAAAAAGGGAAACTCGCCTACTTGAGAGCTGTCTTCCTGTGTACTTTCAAGTAACTAATAAAGGTCAGACTTTACTTCACGGGGACATTGTGTAAGTCAAGTACTACAGGCATCTCACATTCTCAAGATACAGGTTCTAAAACAATGACAGATCTTCATGAAAGGAAGTTAAAAAATGAGACAATGGAAACAAAGCAAGTGACTGTCCTTTAAAAAAGTGTATATTGAAGTGTTGGCCTACACTTATTTGATAGAGTGTGTAGTATCATTTGATTTCGTTTCCTACTGTTATACTTCATTTCCTCTTTGCTATAGTCAAGCAGTTTGGCATCTGAAGGCTTCTGTGTCGTTCTGGACAGGTATTTATTTATGGATGTTGCTTTCCCTAGTTCCAGTCCATTGCCAGACTTGGAATAGGGAAGCAAGGAAATTACCATTCCAACAAATTTTATTAACAACTATTTAATCAAGTCTTTTACAGAAACAAGAAGGTGAAGAATGTGTATTAAAATACTTGAATGTACAGATTTATACCTTGAAACTACAGTAATTGAGTATAGCTGAGCAGTTTGCTTTTTCTCTTCAAAAACCAGTTATTTCTGGCCCAAAGTGAAAATGTCTGTCGTTCAGTAGGTTCAGTTCATATTTATGCTACATGTTATAGCACTGAATGTTTGAAAATCCCATCTGCAAACAGATTAAAATCACTAATGTACTGCTGCAGCTTATACAAGGCAGCTTGCAGAGGGTTTTTGTTACACAGAAACAGTATATTTCCAGCTTTAGTAGTTAGTAGTTCTAGTTTTACAGAAGTCATACTTTCAGGAGAAAACTAATCTCTTCTGAAAATCTCATTAGATCTTATAAAATGTAAATAAACAGAAATGTCTGTTTTCATATTTTTCTATTCATTCTAGCCACCACAGTCAAGTATAAGAAAGCCCTACAACTCATATTTCCTTGACATGAAACCTCACTAAGAGCCAAACATTTTTTCTCTAGCTGTAAACATGTGCATTTAGTAAGCTGTGAAGAAAAGGCTACTGTAAAGTTAATGCACCAGCTGTGTAACAA
>NW_016690228.1:4946116-4980590 GCF_001604755.1 Lepidothrix coronata | reverse complement strand
TCAGAGGTTAAATTTTTTCAAGAAACTGGCATTTCAAGGCTGTATTGCATTTTCCTCTCCATTCAGACTTCTTTAAACAATGCTTTGCATTTCACCTGTGACCTACCTGGCTGAGTTCCTTGTTGGGGCCAAATCTTAGGTTTACCATATTGACATTCTGTATGCAGTTAATTGATAGCATTGTTAAACTTGCGTGGCTCAAATTCACAGACATAGCAAGTAGACACAATAGAAAATGAGATGGCAATTTGGAGGACAAAAATAGAATTTTCATGTAAAACCTGTTTCATTGAAATATATATATAATATAAATATATATATTTATTTCTAATGTCTAATTCTGATTTTATTAGTACTGTCAGTGTACATACACACTCACTGCCAAGTTCTGTCTTCTGGAAATGTAAGCCAGCTAAATAAAGCACACTATAAATGCAGCACAGAGGCCAAGCCCCAAACTCTTTACTGAAAATATTTTTTATTGTAAATATTCTCACTTGTTATGTGACAGATTCTCAAAATAATTATGTTTTTTACTTAATGAAGTTTGGCAGTTTGATTTGAAAGAGGAACAAAAGAACACCTATAAAACTCCCATTAATAATTCCTAAGTCTTAAATGAGAATTTTCAGTATTCAAAACCGGATCTGATGCTCTGTGATAATTTATCTTGCAAAGAAAATGCATGAAACTCTACTTATAGCAATGTTGAGTATAAATCATGTTCTTTTCTCACACACATGAATTCTGAGGTGTGCTACTTGATGATTTGTTATCTACATTTTTCCAGATATTAACTGTAAGCGTCTGTTCCCTGCTTGGAACAGTTTTTGTCTTCTGTCTTCTCTGGTTCTCCAGACCTGGCATTGTCACAGAGTAGTAGACACAGTTTCCTCAGTTCAGCTGGGATGTAGCTGTAGTTTGTATTTCTTTCCCGGTATCACAAGGCTAAAATTCACACCCACTTATTATGGTTTAAAATTGATGTTAGTGAATGTAATTTTGTCATTGCCACTGGTAAAATCTCCTGTGCATATGATGTATGCACGTAATGCACCTGTTCTGTCTTCCCACAGCAGTTAAGCTGATCCTACATTTACAGAGCTCTAAGTTACCATTTTGGTCTCATCAGTGTCACATTGAGATATAGTATGAACAGCTGGCTGCTTTCAATAGGCTTTGCAGGCAGTGCTGGAAAAGAAAGATAATTCAATGGAAAGAATGTTTTCTCATGTTTGTCTCAACAGTGTTATTAAGAGGACTAGAGAAGTAAGAGTCCTCCATCTGTGTAACACATTCCATTGATTCATTTGAGGAGTGGGGGCAAGGAGGTGGCTGCTCACTTTGACACAGTTTTCCCCTGCAGTCAACTTCCTCTGTATTTTATTTTTATTGTATCAAAAGGTTCTTTCATATAGCACATCTTGAGATTTTTCTGCCTATGGAAGAGTAGATTTCCCCTTGTAGAAACAATAGGCCCTTAAAAGTTTTCATTTACTGTCAGAAGAGAGAAAATTATTTATTCAGTAATTCTCTGACTATCAGTGTTGTAGGTTTGCCTCCACACCTGCAAATCCATGAGTGCATAAGGAAGGGTTTGTGTGCATAAAAACTCAATGAGCTTTTAGCAAGAAATCCTTCCTCTTCCCACATGCCAGGAATCACATGTAAGGGCAGCTATGCTGATGGAAGCACATAGATGTACACAAATAAATTCCAGGCTGGGGCAAACAGCCCTGCTGTCTAGACGTCTCTTGCAGATTTTACTAAAAGGAAAGAACCTTTTAAATTCTAGGGTCCTAGAAATGGAGAGAGTTTCAGATTTTCCCATGAGTAATGGTAATGTACGTCAGAGGAGCAGTGTTTCCAGCAAACTTGCCCCAGAAGGGATCCTACTACTAGATTTCCACCAGTACAAATGCTCTGATCTCACTAGCACTAGGGTCCCATTGAATGGAGTAGAGAAAACTCTAAAATGTGTCTTAAAAACCTCATTAAGGGATTTCTTTATGTACAATATTCATGAAGACCTGATGATACCTTGTACTTGAAAATCAAGAAAAGCTTTGAAAGGAGGTTTTGTTTGTTTTTTTTAATTGAGGTGGCATAAGATACTCAGCTAGAAGCGCTTTTGTGGATCCCCCTGTCCAGGCTACTGTTTTAACTCTACATAATGTTGTTCAAACTCTAGTAAACTTAATCTAGAAACTAACCAGATTTCATGGCCTCACTATTCCTGTTGAATGCCACCACACTGAGGGCTAGAAATTCTTCTGATTTCTAACCTGTATTTGTCATGGCCATCTCATGCCCGTTTGTTCCCATGTCAGCACCATCGTTCATCATCAGTAGCCCTTCTCCGCTGTTCGTCTCCTGATGTATATAGACAGCATTCTTATTCCCTCTCAGCCTTTGTCGTGCTAGGCTTAACAACCTGACTATTTTAGACTCTTCTCATCAGATAGTTTTGCCATTCTGGTGATTATGTTGATTCCTTTTTGTACAATCTGCAATGCAAATTAGACTTTTTCAAGCATGGATGATCAAAGCTCTTCCAGATAAGCTCTCACTAGTGCTCTGTATAATGACTTATATGCTTCTAATTTCCGCCTCATTCCTCAGTTTGTCTTAGGATCATAGCACATGCAGAAGATAGGAAGATCATAGTTATGCTGTGATCAACTCACATACCAAATTTTTTTCCCCTCTGTTGTTTCTAACAAGTGTCTTTCATTTCTACCAGAAATCTCTGTGACTGGTTTCTATTACCTTATACTTTAAGCTATAAAATTTCATCTCACAACTATTATTCTAGTCCTCAAGGTCATTAAATTCTCACTTTGATATTTCAGTCCTCTACTTTTTCATTTAGCATTGTGTATGCTTCTGTTCAAGAGAATAATAGACATATATTAAATCCTCTTCCATGTGCTTTTGTCTCCTCCTCACAGGCAAACTGAATTTCAGATCTTTGACTTCAGTGTCTAATTGTTACTGTACATCATGCAGATGTAGAACAAAAACACATAGAGAAAAGCCAACACAGTTTGTCTGGAATGACCTTACAATAGAAACATGTTCATTATACTGCCACATATATTCAGTTCTTGATACACTTCCAGGAAACGACAAATTTTTGAGGTTATTCCTGAATCAAAGGCAAACCATGAGGCACTCCAGAGCTACATCATAGCTATGTTTTTTTATAGAAGTGAGAATACTGTGTTGTTATTTGGAACAACTTAGCAAATCTGTGTCCAAAATAATTGCTCAGATACCCGTGCAGGTAGGTATCACAAAGATAAACTTGCTACTAAAGAATAATATTTTTGTCTAACTTCTGTTTGTCATCCAATACATATAGAGAAGAAATCCTTTTTTTTGTTGTTGTTCCAAATAGAAGTTCTCAACTGTGTTTATGTAAAGCCAACAAAGAAGCATTAATATAAAATAATCTACAACTATAGCATCTCAACTCATCTACCAGTCTGTGTAACTGTTTTACTTTTCAGTGGTGCCAGATTCTTTTCAGTGGTGCCAAGTGACAGGACGAAGAGTAATGGCTGTAAACTAAACCATGAAAAGTTCACCTCAACATGAGGAAAAACTTCTTTACATTGAGAGTGGCAGAGCACTGGAACAAGCTGGCCAGGGAGATCGGGGAGTCTCCCTCTCTGCAGACATTCAAAACTCCCTTGCACGCATTTCTGGGTCACCTGCTCTAGGCGACCCTGCCTTGGCAGGGGAGTTGAACTAGATGGTCTCCAGAGATCTCTTCCAACCCTGACAATTCTGTGATTCTGTGTGTTTCCAGACTGTTTACTGTCTAAATGCTAGCACATATTGTGGAATGATACAAACAATACGTTGAAAGGGTTTTGGTAGCATACTGTGTAGATCAAGGAGCGTCACACGTGAAAGCGAGTTGTGGCAAATACAAATATTTCCTTTAGTGAATTAAAGCTAATTAGTTTAGAGTATTTAGTTACTGCAAGCAGTAAATTTGTGGTTTCATCATATTACTAAAAGTTTTGTCAGGCATTTGGAAATGTAAAGCAGCTGTGAGGTAATGGACGTTCAGCTCCCTGACATGCCACTGGGTGAACCCAGAAACAGTTTGATTTTTACATAGCTTGTAAAATTTGAATGCTGGGAGTTTTTAATAGTGCAAAACACTCTTTAGAAGAATGTAAGGAAATCACTCCAGGGAAATGTTCAGATGTACAAATTTATATATGGAATTTCTATTGGAAGTAAATGAGTATTAACAATATTTGTGCCTTTGAAAAGTTTCCCACTGGGAGATGATCTCAGTGTCTTTCCTTCCATGATTATTTCTGAGAAAATCCAGAATGGTCTAAAAGGATCTGTATTGCACATTTCTAATCAGAGATATATGAATGAAAAAGTATTTGTAACAAAACATAAATACAAAGTCTCTTTGGAAAAGTTTGGATCCGTGAATCATGTAAGAGCTATCTTAAGAGGTGACAGTTTACTGACACTATTCTTCTTCTCTTTTTTCATCAAAATAGATATAAATAATATGTAATTCTTTGATAATTACAGCACTCTTGTTTTGCATAAAGGGTCTATTTTTAAATCCATATCAACTTGCATATTATTTTTAGTTCTTCCAAACAGTGAGAAAATGTGATTTGTGTTTTTGCATGCCATATGTTAGCTACTATCCATGCAAAAAGGAAGAAATAGTTGCAAAGATGAGTAAGTACAGTCCAAGGACTCAGTCTTGCAATAATGTCTGAGCAATTTCGGTGTCTTCCAGGAATGCTTCTTAGATGATAGTAACAGAAGAAGGTAAGCAAAGGAGTTGGTTAAAGCACAAGGATAGAGAAAATGAAAAAGGATATATGAAAAATTTCTAAAGCCTTCATTTGTATTTATGTTGTTTATGTATTAAGAAAACCTGAACAAAAATGATGAGTCAAAATTGAGAGGGTTATGTGTTATAAGAAGTCATTATCAGTTTGAAATACAGAAATGGAATTTAAAGATATGTAAGCTAAGCTGAAAACCTTGAAATGTGGTTTTGCACTTCATCTATAATGTGCAAAAAGAGAGAATTTGATTCAGTCACAATATTTATTTGAAGGTCTGTCTTCCCTTTCTCTTGCATTTGGCTTACCTGTGCAATGCTGCCTATCAGGACCACTAACCCTAGTGTATAATTTTTGTTTTTATAGGTTCTCAACTTAGTACAGTCCTATGTCACACTGAGAGTCCCTTTGTACGTCTCTTATGTTTTCCACTCTCCTGTGGGTGTAGGAGGCTGGCAGCATTTCGACCTACAGTCAGAGCTTCGGTTGACTTTTGTGTATGACACTGCCATCCTGTGGACGGATGGGATCGGTAGCCCCCCTGAAGCAGAGCTCCAAGGTGAGTGTTGGATTTCCTTGCACAGAACTCATGCTCTGTTACTAATACTATAATTTACACACAGTAGGATGATTTTTCAATCATTCCAATACTAAAAAAAAATTAAAAATTACTATTTATTATCATTTGCAAACAATCTATCAGTTCCTAGTGCTCACACGTCTCTGCTGGAGTGTTTATAAAAACTGTGTAAAGTTGACATCAGTGCTTTTATTGCAAAGAAAGACAATTTTACTATTATATTTGAAGTAAATCTACAAAAATTAAAAAATTATTTCTACTCAGAACCTCAAGGTGCACTGTGTAACCATATTTTGTTATCACACAAGATGTTTGCACTTTAGTGAAAAAAAATTGAAGGTTTTCTGTGATGCCATTTTTCCTGGCTATGAATTGCCAGGTTCAGAAACTTTTGATATTTTGAAAACATTGTGAAATATGCAAAAGAAACAAATATATTATGAGGATAATAGCCTGTTCTGTATTTAAAGTAGTAAACTGTGAAACTTTCTGTAAATGTGTTAGATACTGTCAATAAATGTTTGTGAATGTAACTAGTCAACAAATCAAACTATATCATTACAGAATTTATCTTTGTAAAAAGTTAATTTATTTTTTAAAAGTAGAGACGTACAGTTGTGTGTGCAAGATTATAATATATATAGTTACAACTTTATGCTGTGTTGTTCTATTTATGAAAATTTACATAGTATTTTCCAGCATTAAGCTTCATGTGTCCCATATCTCTCTCAACCTAAGTTAGAATACAGGCACCAGCTGTAGTTATTTACATGCACCTACACAATTTCAGGACTCCAGAGAACATAAAATCATTTTTTGTTTCTGCAAACTCTGTATATGGATTACAGAAGTCATTGCTGTGCAATTTCTGTCTTTATGTTTAAGGAGCAGGAAATGAGGAGTGTCAAGGGGAATCTACAGTGCATGAAGAATAAAGCACATCATGCCATGCCTAAAGAATAAGCTACATGCCAAGAATTATGTGATGTGCTGGTCACCAAATAACAACCAGTTCTAATCCTCTGTCTCAGGAGTTATGTGGGGCATCTATGCCGCCATTTCCTGTATTTGATGCTTTAATTTTTTTTAATTCTCTTTTTAAGAAGCTGATGACCAGATCTTTGGAGATGCTGAACTTTGACAGTTCCCTTTGAAAACAGCTGGGATAAAGTATATGATAAAGAGGGAGGCATCTGAGATTAGACCTCCAGCATATCCCGATCTGATTTGGGTAGTATTTTTTGAGCAGCTATTTTTCTTAGCATGGAGGAGTTAACTAGTTTCTTGTTTACTTCCGTAACTCTAAATTCATATAATTGTTCTACATAAATTCTACTTAACACTGTGAAGCAGTCAAGGTCTTCTAAAACCGTAATTCATACATATATAGAGAGACATATATTTCTAATGTACCAATAAATATGATTGGTACGGGTGATTTTATACAGGTAGTATACATTCACACTGGTGAGTGCATTTGGTTGCCAGCACATTCATGGGGGAACATTCCTCTTTCCTTCTTTTTCCTGGCGAGCAGAATGATAGAACATCACTGGCTCTTTGTAAAGGATCACTGGAGGAAATGCCTGAATTCTGAAGCTTTGCAGAATTCTAGAGAAAAAGGGACTTGGCTGCAAGCTACAGCCCTAAACCGCTTCTGACATGTAAGCAAGACCTTGCAATGTGAAATTAAAAGGCATAAGACTGTGTTTTGGGCCAAATTCATGCCAAAACTTCCCAGCAATGCAAAGTCTGTCAAAATGAGTTTCACAGATTGAAGCACCCCAACACAAATTGCTGTGGAAGTCACAACCAATTGCTACAACTAAATGCTGGTGGTTCCTGCCTTGGCACAGTAGGCACTGCTAAAGAGTATCTCTGAAGCAGCTGTTCTTCCTTCTGCAGACTCCCCTGACAGTTGACCATGCCTGTTGTCCGAACACAAGCACAGACTGTGCTGTGTGGATGTTTTCTCAGGCTACTGGAGCAGCTATGTAGGTCCATGGTAACATGTGAAAGCATGACTTCACCGGGAAATTCTATGTGCGCTTTGGAAGCTGTTGTGAAAACTCTAGGCCTCGCTGTGTAAATTCTTGTTCGATAATAATCTTGAGACAACTCAAAAAGTGCCAGCAGGACCCCTCCCAAACAGCTGGCATGACAAGAAATGGAAGAGTGGGTCTGGTGTTTCATAGGAGTGTGATTTACTTGTCATCTGCAAGTGGAACAAACCTTGTTAATTGTTGTTTTGCTGCCAGGTTCCCTGTACCCAACCAGCATGCGTATTAGTGAAGAGGGGCGCTTGGTTGTCAACTTCAAGACTGAAGCCCGGTTTCATGGCCTATTTGTTATGTCCCATCCTGGTAAGCGTAATCTACACTTTAGCAGTACTATACAAACAAAGACAACCCTCCCAAATTTTATGCTATTCAATTTTTTCTATTTCTGCTACTGATATCTGACTTTATTTTTGTATACTGTGCTCTTTGAATAAGGATTTTTCCTCTACTTGAGATTTCTTACTTGACATTGATGACTGTATTCAGGTTGTCAAACATGTTGAAACGTGGATGAATGTGATAGAAAGCAGATAGTTCCACTTGATCAAGAGTCTGTTTCATGAAAGATGAAGATCTAGGCCATTCTGTCCATTAGAGATCTACAGATTTGTGGTTTTAATCCAGTGGTTATGATTACTGTTTAGTTATTTTGCCCTAGGAACTTATATAGCATTAAAATTTCTTTTCTAACTTGAAGCTTTTCTGGGTTATTTAGACCTTTTTCAGAGAGCAAGAAAAAGCATCGTATCACTCAGTTAATATAACGTTCTCACTGACATTCAATTAATTATTGCTGAGGATCTGTTCCTGCAATTTAATCTGTTTAAACCTCATGCCTTTATTCAGAATAATTGCAGGTGTAGGACTCTGTGTATGGACATAAAACTGAGCATGAATGCCAGCCATGGAAAAGATTATCTAACTAAATTAAATCTGCTGAACAACAATGAGAAGGGAAAAAACAATTAAGAAATCTCCTTTAGTTTAACTCAGGGGTTTTTAAACCTATAAAACTCCTTCATAGTACTTCTACTTTTTCTCAGCTGTCCTCTTTGCATGTTAGGCTTTGCCTATTGGGTGGTGCCAAAAGCTTTCCATTGCTAAGAGAAACTGTGTTATGTTTCCCTGGGCTGACATTCCAAGTTTAAAACAGGACAGATAACAGATCTTTGCCTTTCCACTGTCACTGTTTTGCCTGTCTGTTAAATTTAGTATTCATACAGTTCTTGTGCAGTCCAAAAGCAACCCTTGAATAGACACTTGAACAACAATCAAGGAGGCCCCACTGAATTGACTGTAAATGGTTTGTTAATTTCAGTTAATAAAACCCAGTGCCCTGTAAAGGTATTAACATCAGCTATGGCATTATGGTTTATGAATTATTGGAAATGTTTTTCAGGCTCTGAGAGTTTGCAATGAAACACTAAAGGTGACAAATCTGTTTCTTGGCATCTTTCTAGCTTCATCTCTAATTTCCATGGTTATGTCAGCTGATCACCCAGGCCTAACATTTAGCCTCAGCCTCATCCGAAGTGAGCCAACCTACAACCAGCCAGTACAGCAGTGGAGCTTTGTCTCAGATTTTGCGGTAAAACCTCAGCCTTCACTATGTCTTCTATTGCCCTAGCCTGTTGGCTAGGATCTGGTGGTACAGCTACCTCTTTATCTCTGTCTGTGTTTAGGTTCGAGACTATTCTGGAACATACACTGTGAAGCTGATAGCCTGTACCACTGCTCCACATCAGGAGTACAGCCTGCCAGTGATCTGCAATCCTAGAGAGCCAATCACTTTTGATCTGGATATCCGATTCCAGCAGGTACCATTCCAATGATACCTTCGTTGTGTTTTCTTTTTAGTTTGATTCCCATATTGCCTGTGTTGGTCTCGTAATAATAGCACTGGGAACTGAATTTACTTGCTTATAAACAAAGCATTTCTAAATTGGTGGGACAGCACATACTCCTCTCCTGCTAAATAATCAGTTTTACCCAACTGGGAAAGGCAAATGTAGGAGCATAAATGGACTTTTTCCTCAATGCGTGACCAGTCTTTAATAGTCAATAAGAAGGTCACTGACCTTGAGGCTTGGAGGCTAGTTACTGTGATGTGATAGTAACGTTTGGGAATTCTTTTCTTGTCTGTTGGCTTTGGTAGGAATCAATTTTATCAAGTAATTAGAAAAATATAAAACAATTATCAGAAGGTTTTCATCTGACACAAAATCAGAAGTAGGTCTCTGGTATTAGAAGCGTGTCCTCCAGAGGAAGGTTCATTCAGCCCTAAGTTATAACTTCCTTCACTGGCTGTAGAAGAAGTGTAGATAATCAACACTGGTAAAATGCTTAGCTTTAAGACACAAAAGTGGCTGAAACAAATCTGATCCATAGCAATATGGATCATATGGGAACATAAGAACAGGCAAACAGCATACCTTTCACAAAGCTCAGCTGTAAAGGAAATTATATACTTTTCTGTTATTTGGAGCCAATACAGCTAATACTGGAACAGTGTGGCTGTGGTTTTATGCTCATTAATAGTACAGATGTATGCCATTAAATCATCTTACAGTATAAATCTGATCCAGATCAGTCAGGGATACACAATCACTTTTCTGTTGAATTAGCTAGAGTACACAAGGGAATGTATGCAGTCTTTATGCTTTCATTTGGCAATATGCCAGCTATGGGAGAATAAATGGTTCCTGATAGGGCATTAAGTCCTGGAAAAGCAGAGGGATGATACATGATCTGATGTGAAACCTGCCTTCTCAGAGTTAATTAGCAAAACATTTTGAAAAAGTTTGAATGGAGTGGGTGAGGGGAATTTATAATAGTTCAGCACTTCGACCTTTGTCTGGCATTTTTAATCTGCTTCTAGGGACTCTAAAGCAATTCATAGCAATGCTAAACCACAACTTGTGTATAGACAATACGATGTTGATATTTCAAAGAAAGTTCAAAAACCTGCAAAAATCATTGCAAAAGGGACAAAGTAGCCTAAGGAGAGACCTAACTCTCACCTGGAAGTAGCCTATGACTAAGAACTTAGAACTATGACTAAGAATTAGAACTGCCTTCGAATAAATAGATACTATAGGGGTCATTATATCAGATAAAGCTTTAATAATACAGTATATGGAAATTTCAGGTACCTCAATTCAAAATAGGCATAAGGTACAAAGTTGCAACAGTGTCATAGACTGTGGCCAGTTAATTCCCCATCACCAAGAATTTTCAAACCAAGACCATCTCTTTTTCTTGAGATACTCATAGTAAAAGAGGTTCAGGAAATTCTGTGGCCCATGATATTGTTCCATATGATCATAGATTGAAACACTATGTGGACTTAAAGCAGGTCCCAAAAAACCAGCAATTGGTAGCAGTACAATAGTACAAATTCAGTAGGCAGTATCTACCCTCTTAAAGAGAGTAGGTTTAGTCTGGATATAAAGAGAACACTTTTTATAATAAGGGTGATGAGACACTGGCACAGATTCCCAGGGAAGTTGTGAAATGCCACATCCCTGGAAGTGTTTAAGGCCAGGTTGGATGGTGCTCTGAGCAACTTGGTCTAGTGGAAGACGTCCATGTCCATTGCAGAGAGGTTGGGTGAGATAATCTTTAAATGTGCCCTCCAACCCAAACCACTCTCTGACTCTCTGAAATCAGCGAGTATAGGTGTTATAACTGGACCAAAATGACTTTGACTGTAAAGTCTAGTGATAAAATGATGAAGCAGGACAGGAGTTGTATCCCCCAATTCTTTGTCTAGTGCTTCAGCTCCTGTACTGAATTACTTTCTTGGGATTTTTAATATTAGGGTTTTAATTTCCTTGGAAACTTTTTGTTCTAATTTCCTTCACAATTTTTTTCACTGTTCACGAGTGAGGAACCATTTTTAGATTCAAACATCAAGATGACAATGTATTTAGTGTTTCCTCTCTGGAGTTTCAACATTTCCTTCTTTAACATATATCATCTGCACATCTCCTTTTTTCTCTCTCCTTGCTCCCTGAGGAATGAAGCAGGTATCCTGAAACACTAGTGAGGGTTGTATTACTATTGTCTCACTCTGTCTCACTTTCTGAAGATTAACAGTATTCAGCCTCCAGGCTTTGCTTTATCCCTTTCAGCATCTCCATTTTTAGATGTATATGACTATTTCCTGACAGACACACTTCCATAATCAGGATACTTGCTTCTCTGGGATGGACCAATCTTAAGAGTTCTCTGCTTCTTGAGGTGGCAAATATCACATGGGCTTTAATCCCATGGAGGTGGGATTGTCTACCATGAGTGATCTGCATTGTCTCCAGATCATCCATATGCAGAGCTGATGGACATGGCAAATAGGAAGAGTATATTGATAGTTACTCTTCTCACCCAGCAGATCCTCACAGATTATTTTTTTAAGAAGTCTTGCTTAAAACATCTCAAATGCCCATTACAATAATTACACTTAAATTACTATCATAAATAACAGCTATGTGTTGCCTCCTGGCAGCACTGAGACTTACATGTAAAACTGAAATAAAAATAGTAATTTAAAATAGAATGCCTAAGAGATGTATTCATAGCAATACACACAGTATTCACCCAGGCCATTGCTCTCACTGTTCTTGTAAACTGTGTGCCTGAAATCCAGTCCTTTAGCTGAATACATCCTTCTTGTTTCTTATGCAGTGGACATTTGCGCTGCTCAGGAAGAGCTTGATGAGGCCATGGTTGTTGTTTCTCTTTTAAAAACAGCTGGAAACCAGTTGTGGCTGTCAAGTATTTGAAGCTATGGGACTGCAACACAATAGCCTGAATCCCAGGCATTTAGAAGGAAGCATTCCAAGAGAATGGAAATTATTTTTTTAATCGTTATTTCTGTGAAAAGGCTATGGTGGTAGGGTTACTCTTTCTGAAGAGTAACAGTGCATTTATAAAAATGTTTCAGCTATACATTTTCCTTGCTAAATCCCATTTCTTTGATAGTTTTGACACTATATTGTGAAATGGACCCTTGTCCATGAGCCAGCAAGAATGTTTTCTTTTTTGTTTTCCTTCCTTCCTTTCCACACACTTATACATATATGTACATAAATATGCATATATATGTTATCATTTTTTTATTCGTTTAGTGGCCTCTTGTTATTTTCTTTTTTTTTTTAATGTGTATGTCTTCCACATTGTTTATTTAGGTACACACATCTTTTTAATCTTTAGCTTCCCCCCCAGTTCTTCTGTTCATTGTATTTATTTCTCTTTTATTATGTCCCTTTATATTTTGCCTTCTATCTTCCATTATATGGTCCCATGAGAACCTGCTGCTGATAGTACTGACTTATTTTATTCTTGTAATCAAGGAAGAACCATAGATAACTGTGTCAAATATATAAAGATAAATGCTAGCATAAAAAGTTGTTCAAACAGTTTGGTGCATTTTCACATGCGCGATCTGATATCCTGCAGCACGTCAGAAGAACTGATGCTTGCAAATAAATCCTCAGCAATCTGTACTTTAAATAATTGGCAGAGGATCAGAGCAGAGGTGAGACTTGAGTGTAAGAATGAAAATGGGTTAGAGAAAACAGGCTCTCATGAGTCAGAGGGAGAGAAGTTTTTGAGGGAAATCTTTTCCTCATATTATCCCCACATAAGTTGATCTGTGCACCTCCTTACCTGGGATTTGGAAAAATGTGGTGGAAAGAAACTAACCTAGAATACTACCAAATATCACAGATGCAGATAATCCAGAGGTTGCATGTAAAATGAACTATGTCTAGTACAAAGAAATCTTTTTGTTAAACTGTATTTTTGCATGTAGATGTAAGGAGCTGATAAGTAATGTATGGGAGGTCATGCTTATGTTTTAAGAGTCATTAAAGAATACTTGTTGAACAGCTTTATGCTTTTGTGTTTTAGGTCAGCGACCCAGTGGCTGCTGAGTTCAGCTTGAATACCCAGATGTTCCTCCTCTCCAAAAAGACACTGTGGCTATCTGATGGCTCAATGGGCTTTGGGCAAGAAAGCGATGTTGCTTTCTCAGAAGGTATAATTGTGCACAGATCATGCACATTTAATTTGAATTCCTCACTATCAGGATCCTGTTTCAGTCAAAACAAGATAGGAATAAGGTTTTGGGCTCGTTGCACTAAGGTTCTTGACTAGGCTTATCAACTTAGCCTCAGAACTGGGCTAAGTGTTCCAGTCTAACACAATGTGAACTCTATGCACTGTTTACAGGTGATATCATATATGGTCGGGTGATGGTGGATCCAGTGCAGAATTTGGGTGATTCCTTCTACTGTAGCATCGAGAAGGTTTTCCTGTGCACAGGAGCTGATGGATATGTACCCAAATATAATCCATCCAACACTGAATATGGGTGCCTTGCTGATTCACCATCCCTTCTGTACAGATTTAAGATTGTGGTAAGTGTTCTAATTCTGGGAGGGTGCACATATATATTTTTTAATTTTTTTCTAACTTCTCTTTTATCCAGAAACCAACCGTTCTTTAAAATGTTCTTGATGGCACCAAATTTTCAACTCAACCTCCAGGCTAACATGAACTGATGGAGGCAATATCTTGCCTTTCACCCTCCTGGTTCTATTCTTAATCTTTCTGGGGACTGCCTTCAATAAGAGTTTGACCTAACTTAGAATCCCAAGATGGGCTTCTTTTCTGTGCTGTCTATATCCATTGACTAGAGAGAGAGCCTTAGGAGACATGCAAGTTAAGGATTGGAATCTGTTTCCTATTTAGCCACCCAAAATGTAGTGTATAGTGTAAAGTTAGTCATCTAGGTCACCTCTGTAATTCATAGGGAAAGAGAGATGTCTTAGAATATCTGAGATAATTTCCCTTCTGAAAATAACTATAGAGTAAGCTAGGTAACTACAAACCTGATGCCCAACTTTTAGAGTTAACTTTAATTAAGATGATTATATAATTAGCTAAAAAAATTTATGTGAATGTCTGTTAATAAAATGAAATGTAGCTTCTTTAGGGTGGGAAATAGACTTCTTACTTTCATTTCAGACCATTTTTATGTATCTTTTTTATTTAAGAAGTGTAGCTATGATTGTTCTCTAGTGTTTCTCCCTTGTATTCCAGAAAAAAAATATCTTCAGGCAAGAGATTAAATAGAATTTAGTACAATTCAGAAGTGACTACAACTGTTTCTCATGTCTGTTCTCTTGGTATTTCACTATATTGCATAAAATAGCATGTGTAAATTACACAATTTATACATTGCATGTAAATATCTTCCTAGAAGAAATAAATTCGTGGTTTACAAACTTTTTTTCCTCCACACAGGACAAGGCTCAGCCAGAGACACAAGCCACAAGCTTTGGAAATGTGCTTTTTAATGCAAAACTTGCAATAGATGATCCTGAAGCAATTCCGTTAGTTAAACAGCCAGGCTCTGATGGATTTAAAGTAGACTCAACTCCTCTATTTCAGGTATGATTTCTGTTATCTTTTTAGTACTGAACCAAGAAAGAAACACTTGCACAAGTACTGTTGTTAACTGAAAGTCATACTGAAGTCAACAGAAAGATTTATTCTGATTCCAGTGACAGTCAAATACGATTATAATTGCTTAAAAATTACTAGATATAAATTTGGAGCACTTATTAAAACATTTTTGTGGGATACTCTGCTTTTCTCTTGTTTAATTCCACAAACTAATCAGAAATTTACAGATTGTTCTTAAGCATTTCTCCTAAGAACTTAATAAGTTTCTTGTTACACAGGAATGTTTTGTTGTTTCCCATCTCACTTCTCAAAGTCAAAATTAAAGAATTATAACTTTTATAGTGAATTTCATCAAAAGCTAGTTGATACTCAGAATTTTCTGTAAAATTCTTTCCTTGCAAACTCACACAGTGTGAAGCAGTGGAAAGCCTAAAAATTGATAACTAAAGGGTGCAACTGCTACTAAATTATATATAATCCTTCAGCTGTGTGCATTCACCCTTTTCATCTATATAACCCATCCAAGAGTTGTCTCTTCACTATTTGTCCCTTTAGTATTTGCAAAACTACATGCAAAACTCAGGTGTATAAATGAGTAGAAAAAGTATGGAGGAGACTTTTATCCTAATCCTACCAACTTCAGTATTAAAGGTCCCATTGTAAGTAATGGAATATTTAAGAAAACAGCCTACTTATCAATATAAAAAGGGTTTCAAAATCTGCCTCCAGGAAAATGAAACCTCATCTTTTTTATGTGAAGAATCCATAATGCAGTGATTTTTCATCATCATTCTGTCAAAAGAATGAGAATATGAAGAAACAATAGTATATCCTGAAAAAGACTTGGGAAAAGTAGAGTAAAATAAAAAATGTGTTATTTCTCACAATAACAAAACTTGACTGCAACCGTTTACATTATCAGTCAGTAGCTTTAAGACAGTATTCAGACAAGCCTACTGGATCTTGTGGAGGGCAAATTTATTATATATCCAGGAAAGACAAGAGAAATTCAAAGAAGATAGTATTATCTCACACAGACTGCAGGGAGTCACACAATCACAGAATGGATGAAGTTATCAGGAGCCTGTGGAAATTGACTGTTCCAACTCCCTGCTCAAAGCAGCATCACCTAGAGCAGGTTGCCGAGGACCGTGTCTAGTTGTGTTTTGAATATTTCCAACAAAGGAGACTCCAAGGCTCCCTGTTCCAATATTCAACCATACAGTAAAAAATTGTTTTCTTATGGTGAGATGGAATTAGAGCCAGGGCCTGATTCACTGGCAGGTAGGTCCTGGAAGGTCCTTCTCTGTGGCCTGTCCACAGCTAAAGGTACTTTCTATGGCCTTTGACACTAATGGTACAGAAAAAATGCCAAGGCCATAGCTGTCTTCATCTGCATCTGATAGCCATAGAGTCTGGCTGTAGAGAGGAATGTAGACTAACCCCTCTTAAAATTTTGGCAGAAAACCTGACTTCTCTGGTGCACATTGGCACGTAGTGGGGTGTTATCTGTGCATGATTTTGAAATTGCTTGTCCGAGCAACCAGTTTAGAACAGAGATTGATTTCCCTTGCGTATAGTGCTGTCCAAATTGTGTATGTGTGTGTTTAAACACAAAAAAATGTTTCTTCCTAGGTGTCTTTGGGTAGGGAGTGGTACGTCCATACAATCTACACTGTCCGTTCCAAAGAGAATGCTAACCGTGGAATAGGCAAAAGGAGCGTGGAGCACCAGTACCACTTGCTCTTTAGTGGTGGGAGCCCAGGAACATCTACACAGAGACGACAGAAGAGGGGAGTTGAGCAGGACCCAGAACTTGCAAAAGACATTGGAATGGAAAACAACCGAGGAACAAACATACAGCACATAGCACTAGATCGCACTGGCAAGAAACAGATCTCTCAAAGGGAGGTTGCAGTCAATGGTGTTCTCCCCAGAGAACTGAATAACCAAAGTACAGGAATCAGCATGGTCACAATCATTGGTGGAGCTGCTGCCATTTTCCTTGCCATTTGCTTAATTGCAATTATCATTTTGCTGCTAAAATGGAAACAAAATTCTGAGAAGAAAGAAGCCACAAACGAGGCAGGCAGCAATGAACCAATGATGCTACCACATAATTACAACAGCGACAGCTCAGAGGTTTGATTCCAAGACCATGAGATTCAAGCCACAGTCTCCAGAGTGCCTCGAAAAAAACCTTGAACTGCACAATTTTAGAAGCAGATAATGGTGACTCATTAGGGATAAAGAGTTCATATCCTTCTAGGTGTACTTGAAATTTGTTATCTTGAACTCTTTTTGCCATTATCAACAATAGTAGGAGCCGTACTGAATCTCCCACTTTGCACAAAAGGAAATGCTGACATCCCTATACCATGCACTGATTTCAAGCAGCAATTCAAGGGACTGCATTGTAAGGGAGAGTTATTGTTTTTGTACTTTCTGACATTTCAAAAAAATAAAAGAAACTGTACAAAGGTGCTATATATCCTGTCTGCAATAAGAGAGGAGATCTGTTTCTTCAGAAACACAATACTTGAGAGAAGGAATCCTTACACTCTTCTGTTAAATTTTGTACTGTTTCTCACAAAGAACTCAATGTCTACAATTAGTTTGAAAGGTAATGAAATGCCTTAGGTATAAATCCTCCCTTCTATAGGCTTTTGACTTCACTTAAGCTATACCAGTGATTTTTTAATTTTTTTTTCTACTTATATGTAACTGAACTTTTTCAAAAAATGGCTAGTTTATACAGCATAGCATTATAAACAGTTGCATACCACAGGATGCAATACATACTGTTTTCTGCAAATTCCTATTTGTCTATTTAATCTGAGAATTTTCCCCCCTTATTTATGTTTATATAAAGCCAAAGAATGCAATAAAATCCAGAAAGAATTTTGGTTTTCAGTGAAACTGGATGCTTATATCCTCTTAAGTTTATAACGGAACATGGGAGTGTTTTAAGGTAATTGTATTTCTTAGTGCATGTCCACTGTTGAGAAATGCAAGCATTAGTATTTCAGTACTTAGAGAAGATGATAGTTAGATTCAAAATGCAGAGGACAAGGTTCTGCCTGAACTGAGCCTAGGAATCATGGTACTGAATCCAGCATGTAATTGTTAGTTGCCACATTAAATGGCAAAAAGTGAAGAAAAAGTTAGCATTTGATTGAATCAAGTAGTATTTATTGCTGTAAATCCCAGCACATTTTGACAAGCATGCTGGATCATTGTTGTGCATTTTCTAATGAATGACTGCTTTTGCAAGAGTAGCTCTAATTTTCTCTCAGCCTTCTTGAATTAGGTAGCATGGCAAGTTTGGATCAGCAGTGTCCCATATCAGTTTTTATCCAGACAGGACCTGTTCTGTCCTGAAGACGTTTTTATTCAGATGGGACCTGTTCTGTCCCTATCAAATGCTTGGCTATGAAAGCTATGTAACCTTCAGGAAATTGTCTCATTTTTCACATTAATGTTTTATATAAGTCCTTTCAAGTCATAGAAACATAGAATGGCCTGGGTTGGCATGGACCTTAAAATCATCTAGTTCCAACCCCCCTGCCATGGGCAGAGACACCTTTTACTAGACCAGCTTGCTCAAAGCCTTGAACATTTCCAGCGATGAGGCATCCAGAACTTCTCTGGGCAACCTGTGCTAGTGTCTCACCACCCTCACAGTAAATTACTTCCTAATATGTAAACCTATCCTCTTTCAGTTTGAAGTCATTACTCCTTGTGCTATTGCTGCATTCCCTTGTATAAAGTCCCTCCCCAGCTTTCTTGTAGGCCCCATTCAGGAACTAGAAGGCTGTTTTCAGGTCTCCCCAAAGCCTTTTCTTCTCCAGGCTGAACAATCACAACTCTCTGAGCCTGTCGTCATAGGAGAGGTGTTCCGGCCCTGTGATCATCTTCATGGCCATCCTCTGGACTCACTCCAACAAGTCCGTTTATGTTGGAGGCCCCAGAGCTGGACACAGTACTTTAGGTGGGACCTCACAAGAGTGGAGTAAAGCGGACGAATCACCTCCCTTGACCTGCTGGCCACACTTCTTATGATGCAGCCCAGGATAGAGTTGGCTTTCTGGGCTACAAGTGCACATTGCCAGCTTGTGTTCAGCTTCTCATTCACCAGCAAGTCTTTCTCCTCAGGGCTGCTCTTAATTCATTCTCCACCCAGCCTGTCTCTGTGCTTGGAATTGCCCTGATTCAGGTGCAGGACCTTGCACTTGGCCTTCTTGAACTTCATGAGGTTCACACAGGCCCACCTCTCAAGCCTGTCAAGGTCCCTCAGGGTGCCATCCCTTCCCTCCAGCATGTCTACGACACCACACAGCTTGGTGTTGTCGGCAAACTTGCTGAAGTTGCGCTTGATCCCACTGTCCTCGTCACCAACAAAGATGTTAAACTGCAGTGGAGTCAGTGCAGTTGTCAATGTATTTCTCAATGGAGTTAAACTATATAAACTATATAAACTCTAAAGTACGATGTTGAAACTTTGCCTGTTCCCTTCCACCATCTTGTGGAACTAGAAACTATCTTCAGCTGCAATACCCTTGGCATTTGGTATTCCGGGGATCATGCTGCAGGGATCTGAGTTAGCTGAGCAGGATTCAATTTGAAAGCAGCCTGGCTGTAACCACACAATGCTGCCTCTGAACTAGAAAAAAAATCCATCCAAAACACTTCCCGGCCTGGCTGGGGTGCTCAGTCAGCACAGATAAACCTGACCTAGTAATACTGCACAATTGCCCTCTGAGCTATAAAGACTCAGAAATGTGGAGGTCTGCTAGCCTAGGAATATATGTGCTATGATTCAGTGTGAATATGCCCACAGAGAGACTCATTGTATTGTTATGACTTCACTCATTTAATGGGAGTTCATCAGTTTTTCACAAGATGAATCAGGTCAAAATCTTTCTTACCTTTTCTAGGTTTTCTAAAGACAGTGATTAGAGAGCTTAATTGAAGGATGTTTGCAGCAACCCAAGGGTCAAACTCTGTTACTAAACTCTAGCAGTCGTCCTTTATTTTAACTAATCTGAGTTCTAGCCTGAAAGAATTATCTGTAAGCCATGCCCAGCGCTTTAGACCTTTTCCCTAGTCACCTGACATCAATTTGCTCTTTTAATGTTCCCGGTTTTGTGATCCATGTATTATGTGTGCTAGATTGATCAAAGACTTAACCCACAGATACTTTTTGTATTTAGTAAGTTCACCATTAAGTTGCAAATGTAACCTAAGATCAAATTTGCCTTTGTACACATATGTGAAATCACTATGTGAAAAGCAGAATTTCCCTCCTAGAACCTGCATGTTTGGATAACAGCAGTCAATGATTCTACAGTAAAATGGGACACATGTAAATAATAGAACATTTTAATATTTATGAAATGCCTGTTTTGTATAAGCAGAGATCTTTTTTTAAAAAATATATATAAAATACAGAAATTAGGTGTTTATCAATAGAGCTATGTTTCTGCTTTTGAATTTTTCCAGGCTGAAATATCACTAAAGTTCCTTGCAGGCAAAATCTTTTCTAATTATTGTTTTTTTTATAAAGTCACATCAAACCCCATGTGTTCTACAAGCCAAATATTTAGCCTGGTAAACAACTTGATCACTGCTTTGAATGGCATCTGATTACAACTTTGTAAAATATTTAGATTGATGGGGATTACCAGTCTAATGTTTTTCTAACAATATATAAAATAATAGTGCAGACTGGTGATAACAAAGAAATGGACACAGTAAGCACAGAAAAGCTGGACAAGCATGAGTGAGATTCATAAGTCAGATATCAAAGTCCTCTTCCTGGGAAAAAAATCCCAATGTTTTTGGTAAAGCATGCCAGATTTGTCCCATTCTTAAGAAATTGGATTTCTTACAATTCAGTGAACTATAAATACCTCTGTAACAGCATGCTGATTTTTTTTTATTATGGCTTCAAGGTTTTAGATTTCAGCAACGTGTTTTGAAAGCTTATTAACATTTTCCCTTCTACTTAACAAGTGGCCTTGTTTATACTAACCTGGATAAGTGCCTCGTTCCCAGTTATATGCACAAATATTTTAATATTTATCTATCCATGCAATAAACTGAGTATATTTTATATGTATATTTAATCTATTTCCAGATTATGTATTCAATCCTCTTTTCCCTGGAGATGCTTATTCTGCTAGCAGTAATACCATTTGTTTAACCATTTATACAATAATTACTGTGTTTAAATTTGTTATCAAGCTGTCATATTTATTTGGAACAATTTTTTGCTTATGTTTATGGCTGTGATATTTGGCATTTGTACCAGGAAAAAAATAAAACTACTTCTGTTTGGTTACTGATCTAAAGTTCGTGTATGAATACCACCCTCTGAAGAGAGGTCAGTAATGCAGTGTTAAGAAAAATTAATTTGTCACATCAGTGGAAGAATATAAACTTACTGTGTTTGCAATAAATCTTACTGCTTTGTTCCCGAGCTGATTGTTTTCTGGTCACAAAGTGTTTGGCACTAAGGTTGGTTTTGAATCGTTGTGGTTGTTCTCATGACTCAGAGATGGATTTATCTTTCAATTCCAGACCATCAGAAATCTCTAGGCATCTGCAAGTCTTTGTAGGCTGGATTGCGATGTTCCTGTGTGCTGACAAGGTTTATTTTACTAGTCTCATTGACAAGCGAAGTTGAGTATGCAGGGAGCAGTTCCCTTGTTCATGCAGCACTGTCAGTTGTTTCTTGTGCCCACTCATTAGTTTTGTTTGTTTGTTTGTTTGTTTTTTCCCTGGGGGCAAATATGTCACTGATGGATGTAGACACTTATGGTGAAACTGTTTGGAGAGAGAGAGAGAGAGAGATAATACACACATACGATGATGCAGAAAGAAAAAGCAGCTCCGAGCTTTTCCCTTCTCACCCCATCCTTGGTAAAGTGGCCAGCACTGACCTCTGATTTCTGTGTGAATTTAGGCAAGCACCTACTTCCTTCACTGTCAGAAAGGCCATACTTCATGGCTAGTTACAGGGGGGGTGCTGTACACTTACCAACTGCTGTAAGGAAAGATAAACTAGCAGTCAGCAATTCCTGCTATGTCTATTGACTTCTGCTACCTACCCTTGTTCATGTGAATTACACTCAGCAGTTACTTAGACTGAGCAGAGCCATCCTGTGTCAAATTTGTGAGCTCTGTGTTGTGATTTCTGCCAGGACAAATCAGACTGAAAGAGTTTCTGTCCTGCACCAATATAAATAGCTGTATATGTAAATGAATAAAGAATAAAGAATCTGGTCACAGGACTATAGCACTATCAATAAATCAAAGGGCATTAGTTTCTCACTCCAAGATTCAGAGTAATCAAGTCATGTACATGTTTGTTCAAGTCCACACTCATTTTGGCACTTAGTGGAATTTTGGTACTCCTAAGATGTTCAAGCATGTTTCAACAAGTCCAGGGTGACTTTCATTTCACAGCCCCAGCTTAGTCCCATATCAGCATCTATATGAGACAGGGATTTTTAGTGCAGTCTCACTGTCCTTTGAAAGAATGACTCCTACCCCAAAGGAATTCAACTCCTATCATTGAATCCTTCAACTTTGTAAGCTGTTCAGTAAATTGCTCTGAAATAGCTGGCTGCTTGAGTTTTGGGGGTTTTGTTATTTATCTCATGAGATAATCCATTCAGAATTTACTTTGTACTACTGTTGCTTTGGTAAGTAGCCACTGACTTCCAGTAAAAATGAAACTAACAACTGGAAGATCCTTAAATGATACATCTTGTTTCATTTCATGGCCAATACTCAAGCATATGCTGGATACCTGCTGGGTCCTGTTACCTGCAGATTCATGATACAAGTTTTCCTGAGTGTAAGTTTACAAGCAAAGCATGAATCTGTAGCTGTACAAGTTAAAGTGCTCAAGTTAAACTAGTGCAACTGGAAGATAATGTGTAACAATCGTCATCTCTAGCGTCTTTTTGACCATTTTTGCAGCAAAAGGTGTAACTCGGCATGGAACACAAGAAGAGACATTCTGGATAAGTGCATGTTGTGCCCACATCTTTGATAATATATTACTTTCTGCTTTCCTTCCACTTGCATTCCCTTCCCAAAAAAGAATATAATGGAAATAAATGACGCAGCAAATGGCAAACAGGATGACAAAAGGTAAGGAATGTCTTCACCATAAGGAGATTAAACAGATAAAACTCTCTTCCACTCTTTAGCCTTGGAAAGAATTACCCAAGGGAGGGTATTATAGAGGTTCATTACATTCTAAATCTCACAGAGACAGTGACTAGGGAACAGTGATTCACTGTTTCTTGTAATATTTTAGAGAGGTTCCACCCAGCAAAATTTTCTGGCTACAAGATTGAAACAAAGTAGTTAATACCTAATAATCTGATCTAAAATTAAAATTTGCAAGATTCATTACTGAAGGATGATGTGCATGCCAAACTAAAATAGAAGTGAAATTCGTGAGAAAAAAGTCCATTGCAATCATCTGTTTGCATCAACAGCCAGTTCAGAAAGACTGGACTAGTAAAAGTCAGGAGGATTCAGGAGAAGGATCAAGCTGGTCATCTTTTTCCTTTCTCTTCCCTTCATTACTGGGCACTGTCAAAGGCAGACCACCAGACCCAGAAGAGCCAATCTTTTGCACTAACAGTTGTACAAAGACCCACCAGTCTCAAGCTTGGAATTGGTAATATAAAGTGCAAAAACCATAATGTGGGGTGTTGTGGGTTTTTTCTTGAGTTAAGTGAGGAATGAAAGTTTCCATTTATCAGCACTCTAGGCCTCTAACATCTGGTTTACCTGCACCTTAGATCTGCTTAAACCTCCTGCTGAGGACTGCTTGAAATGGTAGCATGATCCAATAACCTTTTCCTGATGCATATCCTGTGAAGGCATATGATCTAGACAGAATGAAGTAAAGCATCTGGAGAGAGGACTGTGAGGGCCAAGGTAAAAGATACTGTTGATGATTTTATTTACCTTATAAACAGACTCCATTTATTCTCTACTGTGTGTAACAAAAGGTTAAAATAATATTTCTTAGGCTTTCAAGTGTCTCTTTCACTGATGTATTTTTTATGTTTCTAATGGCACCAAAATGGTCACGGTAAGAGAGAAACATAAATACCAAATTCTTTATAAGTAGTAGCTCAGGGGGAGGTGGCTGGGCTTTTCTTCCGTTTCTTGGCAAGACACATGGATTTCAGTACAGCAAGCTACACTATGCCCCACAGGGACTGGTCCCCTGTATTGTCAAATCTGTGAAACCAAGGCAGGAGTATGCTCTGGCTAATTTTTCAGGACAACAAAAGCCTCTGTCTTTGGGGGCAAAATGATGTTGCTATGTCAGGAGGTTGGCTTCATAGGTGCCTTTCTGTGCTCACATCTCATAGCAGCATCACACAACAGTACCACAGACCACCTCATCAATAATGTGCCTTACACAGTCTTCTGGAGTCAGGATTCCTGGTCTCCTCTGTCAGGATTTTGAAACACTCTCTCCCAGTAGGAGGAAAGGAAAGATTTGGATCCACCCTTGAAGAGCATAGATGGAGAAAGACTTGTAATGGCTTATGGACATCAACAGCTGCCCATCCATCACACACACAGCAACTTTCATCTGCCCAGGATTTAGCAGAGGTGCCACAAGTTGCCCTCAATATTCCAAGCAACCCAGATGCATCAAGGTGTGCAGTACAGCACAGGGTCTCTCACAGCTCCTTTGCACTCCTGAGGACTTCTTTCAGTGCAGGTTGCTGTGTCAAACACAGATTGCCATGCTGCACAGGCGATATGCTCATGTATGTCATGTCTTCCAAGATGTCAGTGGCAAAGGTCTCAGCAGATCATGTTCACTCCCCTCAGGTGAACTTTAGTAACAAAGTCTAAAAAAAGCCCTTTCATAGACAGAATTATGCTGGTAACAGACATCTAAAAGTTGCTGAACAGAAGTGCAAGAGAGAAGTGCAATTCTTACTGCTGATTAAGGGTCTACATGCCATGTTTGGTTATGGGAAAATCTTGGTTTTTTAGCCATGACTCTCAACACTGCAGGGTGTGCACTGAGACCTAACCCAGCTGCAGGACATAGCCAGGTGGGTGCATGCCTGAAACTGTTAAGTTTCAGTTAAGTTGCTAACTTAACCGTTTTTAACCAGGCTGGCACCTAAAAAAAAGCAAGTTTCAGAGGCAAAATTCACTCCTTGTTTTTATGTAGCCAGGCTACATGTGAGCAATTCAATACCTGCTTTCTCCTGCTAAGGGTTTTTTTCTCAACTAGTTTTATAGTTAGACAGCTTTTCTGGGAAATTCAGATTCTGTTACCGCACATTTGACTGAAGAGTTTTGTTTGCACACCTGCTGCAACAATTGGGGCACTAATTTATAACTCTTTCCTCAGCTGTGGTGATTTTTCTACCTTGCAACACTATGCACAGAATAAGACCACCAATAACAGCATCTGTCCAAGCTGTTTGACTTGGTATGATGCTTGGATTTTCCTTTCCAATTTAGCTCTCAATGACAGTGCCAGGGTAATATTTCTTGCTCAGGAAACTTCAGTTTCCTCAGGAACTGTATTTGACATCCGTAACATCACTATGAATGGTAAGTGTGAGGCCAACAATTCAAAAAAATTCTTGCAGCATTTAGGCATTGCCTGTAGTTCCCATTTAGAACTGTCAGCTGTGGTAATATGCGTTACTCCTGTCTTCTCAAGAAGTGCTGAGAAGTGTTATTCTCCACTAAAATGTTTGGTTTCAAAGCATGACATGTACAACTGTACATGTGTGCACATAAACAAACAGACACAAACACACACACACAAAATATGTTTTTATTATTATATAAATTTTATAGAGGTTTTATCATGTAATCTATATTTTAAACATACATATACAGCATATAATTGTATCTAATCTGTGCATTTTATATACTATGTAAGTTGTAGATATTTAATGCAATTTTTTTATATAATACAATTTTTATTTATATGTAATTTCTTAGACAAGTTCACAAGAATGAAGTGTTACAAGCTGGGAAGCAAAATTCAAGGTGTATTTGATTGGAAGGAATCACAGGAGCCAGACCCACAGTCAAAACCTGAGACTGTACCTCCCAGGGCTTTGGGGTAAGGGACTGATTTGATACACTCTGCTGGAGTCCAAAATAAGCAAACTGGTGGCATTCAGGACTGTCTCCCAGATGGTGACCTCAGCAGTGGCAGCTCCTGGGACCAGCAGATGCAATCTCTACTTCCAGCTTTGAGCTTCTTAGTCCAGATCTGCTGCAGGATGCCAAGGAGAAGCACAACCATTCATCCAAGATACCTTGTGTTTAGAGATCAGCAAGTAAATGCATTAAGAAAAAGAGAAGTTAAAAACAGAAGTCTTCCAAAAGTCCATGCTTCTTTTATTTATTTTATGTCAAGATACTGCAGCAACAGGATTTCCCTTTCCCAAGAGCCTGTAGCATAGGGGCTGAAAAATGTGGCAGCAGCTTCTCCTTGTGCCCCTTTCCTGAGCTGCTGGGCTCTTGGCCCCTCTTCTGGAACTACTGTGAGCTGGTTTTGGTCCCCCAGTAGCAAAGTGGCTTGGAAATGCCACTAAAGAGAGGGAAGGTAGGAGGCTCCATCAGTGAGCTTGTGTCTGCAGGGGCCTGTGGCTGGGGATGCTCCCAGCCTCTGGGCCACCTGAAGCCTCACTCCCTTGTCCCCAGATATTTTAAGGGAGTCTTTTTCATCTGGTGAAGGTATGAAGTTAAAAGCTAATCAACTGCCCAGGGAATGAGGAAGTTTGGCTGCTAAACAAAGAAGGGCTGTCTGCTGTCAGATGCAGTCCAAGATTTCTCAAAGGGGCAACAAAAGTGCTTTATTCCCATAGGATGTGAACCTTCATTCCCTAGTGGCTCCTGGCACCCCCAGCTGGGGCAGGAGAGGTCACTTTGGTCCTGCTCAAACCAGCCCTTGCTGTCCCTCTGGAGCAGTCTGCTCTCATTAAATGAGCTGTGGCGATTAGTCACAGAATAGTGAAAAGCAGTGTTCAAGACATGAGGAGCATCCTACCTGGTGAGTCACCAACATCAGCTTTAAATGGGGCTTTTTCTTCTGTCACACAGGGGGTGGGGAACCTGTTGCTTATCACAGATTTGTGGATTGGAAAAGAGAGTTAAATGTGTGCTTTAAAGAAAAGCAGGCAGGCTAAGATAATTCCTGCAAGTTAAAAGGCACCTGTTTGCACTAAGAGTTTCACAAAGCCTGATTGAATATTCAGAAAGATCTTAATTTAATGACTTGAGAACAAACAGTTCTGTAATCTTTAATTCATTTCTTTTGAGTTCTTGTTACAGAATGTTTGGGCAAATGAAAATTAATTCTCCTTTCTGCCTGCTGCTATCCCCCATGTAACTGCACTGCAAGGGAAACTGTCAGGGCTACTTTTATCTTCCTTACATGGGTCTTGATAAACTGGTCATACTGTGTGAATTTTATCATTAAAAAACCACAAGCCAAACAAACAACAAAACAAGTAAAAAAAAAAAACCAACCACATCCACATTTTACAATTTTCATAAAATATTACTGTACTCAAAATGAAGTGTATCACAATTGACGAGGTTGTTTCCAGAGACTAGTAAAATCAGCCCATTATGGCATCAGTGAATTGCAAAAACAGGGAAAATAAATAGCCTTCATCATTAGCACAATCATTAACAGCAGAGATTTATCAAATTGGAGGTGATTTGGGCTTAGCTGTCTTATTCCTCCTTCTGTATCCTTTTTCCCTTTACTGTAGATCTTGCATTTCCTTTACTGAACTTTCTTGCTGGATGAAAATGCTGAAAACATGCCACCTTCTGTTCTTTTCAGCTATTGCACAGTCCAAAGAAAATTTCCAAACTCTCAAAACTTGTGTAAAATGAGTGCTCATCCACGCATGGGTACACACACACGCATGTAAATCTACATATGCATACATCTCTTAAATCCCTCTGAACTACCAAAATCTCTTTATTCACAGACTTTTCTTTAGCTACACTATTTGCACTCCAGCTGTTACAGTAAACACGCTCACTAAAGGGTTTTCAAGGAAACCCTTTCTGACCACTGTTGCTGGAAAGTAAAGTGGGAGAAGGAAGGTGATATTTCATCCACTCTCTCTTTAGCGATGGTGCTGGATGAAGATCTCTATCTGCTTTTTTAAATTCTTATCCTCAGCTTCTTCACCTCCAGGTGTACACCCATATGTACACACTTTGCTTCAGAGCTGCTGTTGGGAAATCTCACTCCTCTCATTTCACTGATGCAGGGATGCTGAACAACCTCTGCTAGGGCACCCTGGGTATCCCCACTTGCACATAACCACAAAAAACAGTGGTATGGGGAGATCAAAACACAACTACAGCCCCACAGTTTTACTTCTTGACTTTTAACCTGAGTTTTTGTCTGGCTGACTATTCCCCCCCCCCAAAAAAAAAAAAAACAAACCACCCACTAGGGAATTTCTTATGCAACTACCCTTCCACAAGTTTATCCCCGTATCTTAGTCTTCTCTTATTCCAAATAAAACCCAACACTATGGGTGTGAGCAGATTCCTCTGCATAGATTTTCCTAGCCATATTTCCTCTCCAGCCATTTAAGGAGTCTCCATAAGTAAAGATAAACTTGGACTTTGGCAAGGCCAGGCTGGCTGTCCAAACTCCAAGGTATGAGAAACATTTTATTTTCTTTTCTCTAGCCACTAGCAAGGAGCACACTTCTTTCTAATCAGCTAGGACTGTGTTCTGAGGTCCTAGCTTCTTTTCACTGGGGACTCCTGCAGTGGAAAAACAGGAGATAGTTCTGTGTTAGGTGATTAAAAAAAAAGCGAAGAGTAGCCCCAATGAGTGAGGGCAGGGGGATGTACATAACCACATAAATGTGTTTGTGGGTCACCTTGGCAGGCAGATACGGAGGCAGTCAGAGTACATCTCTCAGGGCTGCAGAAAAGGGAGGAATGTCTTTTGCTTTATCTCAGTTTGCATGAGGAGTGTTTTCCTAAGCACATAGCTGCATTCTTCTGTACCTACCCTATACACATTATCTTGTTTTTATATGGTCTTGGACTGCTCTGTTGAAGCGGATCCTGCCTGTCTGACTCCTTAGAGAGTGCGCTTTCAGATATCTGAGTTGCAGATAGGGTTACTTATTCTTTAAGAGCATGGCAAATATAATTAGACCAGTCTTTATTTTTACTATAACCCCCACATCAGAAGGGCTATTTGCAGATTGTAAAGAAAAATAAGTAGTAAGAGTAAAATAAATACCCTCAGAAGGATTTATTTTGTCTCTTTTCTTAACCTCAAAGATACAAGTTATGACAGAAGCCAAAAACCCTCTCTGCCTGTTCCTGTGGATCAGAAACATGTTAGCATTCCTAAACAGCTGATCTTATATAACAATACCTTAAGGCACTTTAATTCCTATTAGAAGTAGAGTTAGTCCTTTGCCTACTGTGAAATATAGAGAGCTTAAAGATGGTTTAACATAATCTTTCCCCCTCCCTTATAAGTGGAATCTAGCTGGAACAGAGAATAAGGGCCCCACATTTGCAAGGCATCTGTTTTCCCAGATAAGCTCTTGACTGGCCGAGAGTGGGAAGAGTGTGTTGCAGTAAATCAGAAAGTCCATAAGACGTGGAGTGGGGTCAAGCTTCTGACTGCAATATTAACTCCAGAAAGGATTCAAAAGAGATAAGCCTTGTTCTTGGCAGTAAAATGTAGTGGTCAACAAAAACCATTTCATCTTGCCTTCCAGGGTCTAGTGCCATGAGGCTGATGCAACTGAGCAGGGCAAGGTGTTCATGACTGCCTCTGAACTGTGCTACCAACTGAGAGTGCACTGACTTTGTAAAAACCTACCCTTAAAATATGGCATGAACAGCACTGCCTTTGCTACTGCAATTTCTTGCAAAATGATAGACGAGACAATAGGACAAAAAGCTGGATAGAAACCTGGACTTGCATCTAGACAAGATGGTTTTGGAGAGAGTTGAGTAAAGGCTGTGATGCCAAGAGGTGGGCAGCTCTCAGTATCCCAAAGTGAATGCCACCAGAGGTGTCTCAAAAGAGATACTTGATTCTGGACTACCAGTGGGTCCCCTGGGACTTGCTTAGGCAGTATTATTCTATGTTTCTCTTTTTTTTTTCCCATACAAGTGTTTAAGCACTCCTTGAAGCAGACTGGGATGGGGTCCCTCCACTCAGGTAACCCAAATTGCTTTTTAAAACCCACTAGCTGTATTGAAGGAGGTTGGATCCGCAGCACATGTACGAGCAGCCTGCACTGAGAAGAACCACCTGAGGGAGTGGGAATCCGGAGCTGACTCCCCTTTACTACTAGTACGAGTCTGGGAGGCACAAAGGGGTTTCAGAAAGCCGGACTGGGAATTTCACAGTTCTCCCTGAAAGCTTGCTCCCACAGTGGAGAGCACAGCTGCCCGCTGGATGGCACCAGGGCTCCGTACGTATGTGCACACTCCCCTTCAGCCTCCCTGACTCTGTCCTATCCATCACTGGGCTAAGTGATGCTTTTGAAACAGACACAGCAAGACTCTGCAAGCAAAATGATAAGGAGAAATTACAGATGTGAAAGCTATGCCTGAAGATGCAGGATGCTGTTACGGCTAATATTTTCAGAGGGGCAAGTGATTTTTATGGTGTGTTACCGAGATGGAATATTCTACATAGTACTTTATATTCCTATCCATACAAGCTGCTATTTCAGAATAATCACATACAGAATAATCAGAGGTGTGGAATGCACTTTTTCTAACCATATGATAGAGAGAAAAACATTTTTTTTAAAAAACTATGTTGTTCCAAATCTTCCTTCTTGCTGCTTCAAGCTACAGTAACAGCAGTATATAGATTCTGCAGGTTGTGCAGATTCTGGCTGCAAGATTCTATGTCTTAAAGTATATTAACATCCCACATATGATGCAGGTCAGAGGCATTGATGCTGCCACAGTGAGACAGTGCTTTTTTGCATGTCAGTGGAGAATACATGCAAAAACTTATGGTGGATATTTATAGAATAATGTACAAGTAAATGCTGTTAATACTCTTCTCCACAGCCACTGAAGCTGGGCTTGCTGCTAAATGTACATCTGCAGTGTACTTACCAAAGCCAAGAAGCTTTATGAAGTCATCAAAGAAAGGGGAGGTGTTTGGAAATTTAGTGATCCGTTACATTATGTTGTAATTCATAATGATGTCTCTGATGACTGTTCATTTATTTATTTATTTGTCATTGCTCAGGCAGAAGTGTAAGAGCCCATGTAATAGGAGCCAGCCTCAGATTTGAAGAAACTGCTGCTGGTGGCAGCAAGGAATGAGAAAAGCCTGCAAGGCAGAACATAGCAGCCCAAGACTGAGATGCTTGGTAAGGACCAGCCTTGGCAGCCCCATGCCGGGTATCACCTGGAGAAGGAGCCTGCTTCATCATTTAGATGGCAGAGGTCAGTGGGCTCCAGGTGCAAGACTAGCTGGTGTCCAAGCCCAGGAACAGCATAAGCAAGCAGGCAGTTAGATCACAGATCTGGGCTTCTATCTGAGACTCAGAGTGTCATGGGCACTGACTCTTTCAAACGTGCTGTTTATTTCTTCTACCTCACTGATCCAGAGAGTGACACCACAGGCACACCCAGTGCAGGTAGAAGAAAAGCTAAGACTGATGCCCAGATGTGAATGGCACCACCTACAAAACCTCTCTAGCCCCCGACCCTGAAGAGGGGAGAGAAGAGTGGCATTCACAGCAGGCCGGGCTGCTGTCAGAGGTAACAGCAGGATCCTGCTGGGACCACAAGCTGAACCTGAAGAAAAGTGTTTTTAGACCACATCCTGATGTGAATGAAAATTCGTTTTCATCATTTCAAAATCAGGTCAAAATTGAGCATGATGGGTCTGAAAATGTGTCCCACATCATAAAAATAAATATGTCATAGTTTAACTGCATCCAACGACTAGTACCAGACAGTTGCTCACTCATTCCCCCTGCATCAGGTTAAGGGAGAGAATTAGAAGACTGAAATGAGACAGTGGGAAGAAAAATTTCAAACATTCCTCGCTTCCTTCCTCCTTCCCCCATCTTTATATGCTGGGCACGATGCCATATGGTATGAAGTGGAATATCCCTTTGGTCAATTGGGGTCAGCTGTCCTGGCTGTGTCCCTCCTTACTTCTTCTGCACCCAAAGCTGACTCACTAGTGGGGTGGTGTGAGAACCAGAAAAGGCCTTGACTCTGTTACAGCGCTGCTCAGCAGTAACTAAAACATCTGTGTTATCAACAGTGTTTTCAGCTCAAATCCAAAACTCAGCCCCATACCAGCTACTCTGAAGAAATTAAATCTATCCCAGCCAAAACCAGCACAACATCACAGAACATGTGATCACTTATTATCAAGGGCAGCTCCATGTTCCTTTCAAGATGTGTTGACTAAATAAATGAAAACATCCTTTGTGTTCACATTTTGTTATAGTTTCACCTTTTGTTCTGTAGGTACAATGTAATGTAAACTGATCATCTGGGCAGGGTGTGTCTGACCCAAGTACTATCAGAAGGGCTTTGGGGACCTGGTCCCTTTCTGAAAGCACCAATAGTCCTCTCTGCATCTAAGCCACTGAGAGGGCAGCTGAGCTGACTTCTTTTGTGTCATTCTGCTGGAGATGGTCTTCTGTAAAACTGGGTTAGCAAGAGGGAAGATTCCTGTTACATCCTCCATTTCCTCCTGTATCTGTGCCTGACAGTACAAAAAGGAGCATTATTCACCCAAATAGCTGCCTAAAAAGCTGAAGGTCACAAAGAATCAGAGCTCTTTGGCAGAAGGAAGACTGAAGATATATTACCTGAATAACTGTCCCACATAGCTGCTACAAAAGTCATCCAGCCTTTACCCCTCTGTACCAGGAGAGCAGATGCCCTGCCTGCTGCACAGGGGGGTGCTGCAGCTCCTGAGATTGAAATATGCTATCAGTGAGCAGCTTCTCCTTTACAATAAAAACAAAACTCTTCTGATACTCATATCCCGTCTCCTTTCCCCTTTATCTTTGTGTTTCATGCTCCAACATTAAAACCAAGGGATTAAAAATAGTAGGGCAGATTCGATCAGCTAGTGGAGCTGACCTCAACTTGTTTGAGTGGAATGGATGTGGGAGCTGAGCCTTCTCTCAGCTGGGGGGAAGAAATGCTTTCTGGTGTCCATGCTTCTCTGAGTTACTGGATGAAATTAATATTTTTGATTTAATTTGCAGATCAGAATAAGGCAGGATGTCAGTGGCAGATAGGCACATGGCTAGCCATGTTTGTACATGGTATGGGATTTTTTTTCTCCTTTAGTGTGGTTATGAAGCATTTTCTAGTATAATTGTGCAACCATTTGAAACCTTTGAGTGTCTCCCTTTAGCAAATCAGGAAATGCAAGGAATGAAGGTGAGTAAGAGTTATAAATTGCATCTTTAAATTTTTCCTGCACAAAAGACTGGTTTTCCTTGATTTCATGATATGCCTCCACATTCACAGAACCAGATGTGTAACGTTTTTTCTTACTCTTCTCAGCTACTTAAGATTTTAGCTTTTGACACTGATATGTTCAAGATGCCTTTTGCTTTTTTTAACTTATTCTCACCTTTTGTTCCCATGAAAAGGAGAAGAATTCCCTAAAAAGACAATTATGTTCATTACAGTCTAGAAAAATGGACAAGTTGGGAAAGACCAAATTATTTGAAATACATTTGTTTTTGTAGGTATTTTGTATTTGTTACAGTTGGTAACAAGGAAAAGTCAGGATTTCTTTCTGTTTTATCTTGAAATTGAAAGGAAAAAAAAGGAAAACCACAAAGGATGGTTTTGAGAACAAGACTCTAGACAGAGTTTCAGGATGTTTGACTACAATGGCAATAATCTAAATACCCTGTATTATTTAGGCCAAGTTGTTTTATTCCTCATTTCAAGGAGCTCTGTGTTTTCACTGGGGCTGAGAGAGTCACTTGCATGCTCAGACATCTCTTCCCCTCCTGGCTATGACCAGTTCAATGGCTTTTTGTCTCAGCAAGGCTCTCGCTGATATATTTACTAATTTGACCTACAGTTCTTAAAGGTGCCAAAAGCACTGAGATTCTGAAAAAGGTAGTTTACTAAAAGAACAGGATGCCTTATTGCAGTAGGGTGAAATATTATGTCAGTAGTATAATGCAATTATTGCTTGACCTAAAAGAATCCCATAGTCTTACACAGGTCACTTTTGCAATATATTAAATTTCCAGAAGCAGTGCTGGTTTTGAACATCTTTTCACAAATATTTTTATTTTATTTTTTTTTGACACTATGTTAAGAAAATCACAGAATTTAGCCTACCCATTGGGAGAATGAGGGAGAAATGAGGGAGAAACCTATGAGAAAAAACTAAGGTTGGTTGCTTAATCCACCTGAAATCAAGCCTCCTCAGATAGAGCAGAAAAATCCCATGGATATATTGT
>NW_016690228.1:4889886-4945740 GCF_001604755.1 Lepidothrix coronata | reverse complement strand
TGTACCCTTCTGCCAAGCAGAGGTGAAAGAGCGCAGGCTGAAACTGAAAGAAGAGTTTGGTCTTGTTAGTATTTAGGCTGATTAAGGGGGAAAAGGCTTTGGGAAACACTTCAAGCCAAAGAACAAAAACTACTGCTGGTGCTCAAAACATAGTGAAATCCTGCAAAGTTCCAACAAAGCTACTGAAAAGAGAGATGGCATATACTCAAAATAAAACATCTCTGTCTCCCCAAATTCGGGGTTCACCAGTTCCTTCTTACACACACATCAACCCTGGGCTGTGCTTTCCACACACTGTACTGGACTGTGGGTCAGCTGAAGGATCAATAGGTGAAAAGTGGCTGATGAGTAAATAGGAAAGGACTTTGCCTTTACGAAAAGAACAGGCATATTAGTTATTTTAGGGGGAGTTTTCTGTGTTCTTACCTTCATGCATGTGTTAGAGACCTTCAATCAAGATTGTTTTGTTTTATTTAGTTTCATTTTGTTTCATTATCAATATTCCAGTCCTTTGGACTGGAGTATTTTACATTCTGCCAGAAATCACAATATGAAGAATCTGTGTTACTAGAAAACCAGTGCAATGATCATTTTATACAAGCCCAGAGACAGACCAATCAAGCATAAGGAATTTTAAGATTCATTATGTAAATGGTTATGTATAGGCTTGCTCTTCTGTGATTGTGAGAGACAGTGAGAAATATCCCTATTTAGTTGAAGTTACTGGTTTATGTTTTGGTGGAAAAAAATCTTTATTAGAGTCAGAACACTTCCTTAAAATCAAATATAAAATATTTATGCAACGTATTGCTATGGATAGCTGTTATGTACTCACATATATTTATTCACTTAAGGAAGCAAAAGTGCAAATCCAAGTAAAAACAAGTGAAAGCAAAAACCGTAGCTTTTACAAGGTCCTCTTTATAATGTGATCTGTGAAAATGTTTAGCTGTGGGTTCATACAAGGCTATTTGTATAGTTGTGCAAACAGACCTCAGACCCTGACAAACAAGCCATTCCAGACAATGGAAAGCCTGCCTCCTCCCCTCTGAAAAAGATGGGCACAGAACAAGATTTTGGTGTGATCTCACAGTGCAAAAGTGCTTTTCCAGTGACTACAGGAGTAGGAAATCTGTGTTGGTTGTGTTTCAGTCTTCTGCAAATTATTCACTTTTCAGCTGGGAGAACTCCTTATGCATTTCTCAAGGAATAGGTATTAACCTTGCAGATATTATTTTTTTTCTTATCCTATATTTCATCTGTAGAAAAGCAAAGAACCCACTCATAGTTGTTTCTTGTCCTGTTTTAGTGACTTAGTAATTGCATCAGCTCCGACCTTGCATGGCATCAGTGCAAGTTGTAGAAGCAGAACTGTCTCTGAAAATGGCAGGAGCCTTATGCTCCACAGCCACTGCTGCTCTTAATTCCCTCATTATCTCTGCAAGAGTGAGAAGTCCTTGTTTTACCAGCTGCAAGTTTAACAAGCCTTTTCTGCTCCCTGTGGAGAGTATGAGCCCTGTTCCCAAGAGGACTTCTTCTTCCATGTCTTTGCCCTGAACACAAACCAGCTTTGTGATGGAAATCGCTGCTCTTCCTCCTCACCTGGCTTGGCTTGGGAGGCCAAAAGCTCTGAGGAAAATGATGAGATTTTTGCATGGAAATAAATCAGCAGAGGGAATTAGAGGGTGTAGAGGGAGGGCAGAGTGAAAATAACTTTGTTCTTAATAGTTCTCAAGTCTGAACTTCTGTAAACATCTCCCAAAGAGCACAGATTTGGACCCTGAGGATCCACAGGTACCTCTCCTCAACTTCTTCCTCCCTCCTGACACCTGAAGTGAGAGTGGAAACCAGGAGAGGAAGGGTGAAGGAAACTGGCTGTCTCTTGATAAAAAAAACTATGCCTAGAGCAGGCAAAACTTAGCTTTTTCTGATATTAGTTTGAAGTCAGAAACATTCTTCCTGCTACTGCTGCTGGCCCTTTCTCTGTCCAGCAATGGACAGAGTGTACTTGCCATCTTTTTTGGTCTCAAAGGGAGCTACCAGACTTGTGGCATGCCTACCATAAAATAGTGAACTGACTTGTTGACAACTTTTTCTCTTTCCCTACCTCCTTGTCTTGAAAGGAAGGCAAGAGATGTCACTTATGCAGGTGGCGGGGTGAGGTGAAGGTCCCTTCTTCTTTACAGTACAACACGCAGTGAGCCCATGCTGTGAGCATGAATTCATGTTACAAATACTGGACTGCCGTTTTGAGGCATCCATTGCTAATAATTAAAGACACAGACTTAAATGTGGTGTATTAAAGGGCAGTTTATCATCAGAACCTGGGGGATAGCCATGTGATCATTTCTGAGACTTGACCTGCCTGTAAATCAGATGGGCATTTTTCCATTCTCATGAGTCAACAAAATTATGTTTGGGAGACAACAGTCCAGTAAAGGTTTGTAAAAATGAGACCTGATGAAAGTTTCAGTTTGTTCTTTCATTTGCTTTTGATCAAAACTGGTTCCTGTACAAACAATTATTCCTCAGACAATTTTTTCCCCTGTTAATCAATATCCTACCTTGTAAGATATTGTGTCTCTCCTACAGTCTGAAATACCATCAGCTGATGAGTCATTTTATATGTTTATGCTAAGATGAGACTACCCTCTGGAAATCCCTCTGTCTCGAACATATAGGAAAAATGGGCTGAGTGGCTCAGATAGAGCCATCAATTTTATTTCCACAGAAATTAAAGCAGATGAACGCCTTCAAGCGTGACAGATTGAGATGGTGTTGTACAGGTAGGTTTCCAGCACAGTTACTTTGGTGCTATATAAACCAGAAGGAGCTTTCTCTCACCTTGCTGGACCACAGAAATGCCTGGGGTTAAGTAATGGCATAGAGAACGGCCTTGTCACTTGCGTTTGTCCCCACTTAGAAATGCTTTACAGCCTCTCTTTTAGCCACAGTGTCTAGTTTGATTTTGGGATGCCTTTGCAGTATTTGTGAAAACTTGTCTCTGCACGTGACTTTTAGTTGCTGTCATGTCAAAATGTTGAAGCTGGGAAGAGAATGGATGAATAATCAAATGTAAAATTGTGTCTTAGTCCAGAATGTCTGTCCCTGGGGTATTAATGTGCACATCACCAGCATGTCCATCATGTTTGGTTGCACCATTTTGCAAGTCATTAATAAATAACCAGGATAGGTAATATTCTTTGCTGCAATATGCCATCAGCCCATTTCTTACAGCATGGACCTAAATTGACAGTGGCTCTTTGGTATTTCTGTTTTGCAGATATTGTAGAGTTTTCCAATGGAAAGGCTGGCATTGTTCATGAGCTTTTGTTTGCTGCTGTCTGATACACAGCAAGCACCATCGTAAGTACATTTTGTTATCAATTCTTAAATCCTATCCCTTGGAAGAGAAAGTAGGAAATATTCTTTCTCTCGATAGAGAATCAACAAAGCCAGTTTCTTAGATCACTGAAAATTTGTGTAATCTTAAATAGGTAAGAGGTAAAAAGCTTAAAACAGCCCTTTTAAGGCACTTTTAAGGGAAGAGACCTCCACTTAGTAATGAATAATTAAAAATATCCCACTAAAGCATGTTGTTCATTCTGTTATTGCTGTTTGTTCACCTTTTGTTTATGACATGTACTGGGTTGAAAAATCTTCGGAAACAATATCTCTGTAATTGAGCTGTACATTGCAGAAAGCAAAGGTTTCACTTTTGGGAGAGCTTCAGTGTTTTTCTGTATTTATCCTCTATTTTAGTGGAGACTTACATGTGTTGATACTGGTTCTTCTAGTTGGACAAATTCCTGAGTTTGGGAAATAGGTGTTACTCTTTGAGAAAACCTGTGGAGTACGTTAAAGGTCCTTCAAATTAATCTTTATCTGTAGGGCAGAGGTACAGCAGAAGAGACTCTTTCTTTGTTCCCATGAGGATCAAATGTTTGCAGGTACTTACCATACTCAGAGGAGAGCTTTGGTGAGATATTTGGGCTGTCAGTTCAAACTTTCTTCCCCTTCCATATCAGGTAACCTTTGAGGTTATCTCTAGCCCCAAATACTTATTTCTTTTCTGATGATGTTTCATCCAGGTGCAGACTCCTGCCTGCAGCCTGGTGTTAAACTCCAGTGTCCACATCAGCATGAAAACTACAGCCCCACAAAAAGTTGATATTGGGGCTCCTGTGGGGCATCTTGAGACATACTTCATCATTAGTAAAGCACAATCTTTGTCATCTGTGAAAAAAGTCTTAGTGGAAAGGGGGACTGAGATAGATTTTTTCCCTGAGGTAATGGGATGTGGGAAACACAAGGTGCTGAATTTATCAGGTATATGAAATTGAACATTACATCAGAAAAATAGCGTGATGCTTTGAGACTAGATCTGGCCTGGGTCTGGCTAGCTGAGATTATGGGCAGTGTAGGCTAGTGACCATACCTCACTGAGCTATTACATAGGTAAACTTTTAAACATCCAAAGCAACTAACTATACCTCAGGAAAAAAAAAATACCTTGAATTTCTGTAGACTATGTCAGAGAGCAAGCATTACTCTCTATTTTCCATATGTGAAGTTAGGTCTTGTGTCACCTTTTGCTAGAACCAACAGACTCTGAGTGAATGAAATTAAATATCAGTTTTATTCCCTGATTGCTATACCCCACCATTTATTTTATACATTTAAGAAAGAAGAAACATTATTTTAAAAAAGTAAAAAAGAGAAAGTTCAGCTGACCCATTCTGATAATAGCAAAATCATTTACCTTTCATTTTAGAATTCTTTTGCAGAATAATAATTTTCCAAAAGCAGCTTACTTGAACTGAGAACTATTCTTTGTGTATGTGACATTATATGTGAAGAGTCATGACATGACTTTTGACATAGTTCTCTGATTTTTGTGTGTAAAATATCCTGGAAAAAAATGGGAGCAAGAATAATGATCTACATTTTAATGGTCATGAAATTAATTGCTAAGAAGCACCAGAGCAGAGTTTAGAATAAAGGAAAGTAATAAAGAGAAAAAAAGAAATCCTAACCAGTTTAGCCTCCAGCTCAACCCTTCCCAGGGCTTTGATCTTACCTTCTGTGGTCTCTCATTTCCTGCATTTCACAAACAGTGATATTGCAATGAAGATCGGCTACTTGTACCCCCATACACATGGTTAGATAGGAAATTGATTTCTCCTGACATATTAAAGCATAAGCTGTCATAATGTAAGTGCTAATACACAAAGATACATAACTTTGTAACATTAAATATGTATTTATGAATATGTATTCATTGTCTTTCAATGCATGGCCTCATTTTGTTTAAGAAATTCGAGTTTGTAAAACTTCGTCTGAGTTAAACCAGGCTATAAATGGGGTCCCTGGGACATGTTGCAGGTTTTTTTCTCTCCTATGTATAGGGACTGATGTTTTGTAGGAGTTAAATGTGATAGTTCAGAATTTGGGGATCAGTTGAGGAGAAACTGTCTACTTTTAACCTCTATTCTGACTAACAAGGGCAATAGATCAGTTGATCTCCACAATTCCCAAGCTCAGCTATTCTGTGAGTGTCTGCTTTTTTCTTTAAAATTTGTACTGATTGGACAATCACTGAGCATACTGGAAAATCTGTTTGTCTGTTGTTTTAGATTTCTTATTACTGCTCCAAATGTGGTACATTTGGGCACATACGAGACAATAACAGTTCAAGTCCACGGAGCACAGAGTCCTGTGCGAGTTACTGCGTACTTCAAAGATGAGCTTAAAAATCAGCTCCTATCAGACAGGATCATCTTTAACCTTAACCAAAATAATGACTACCAGGAGATGAAAAAAATAATGGTGAGTCTGCCATCACAGTGATGTACATTTTTTTAATTAAGTGATAAAAAGCACATAATTTGTACTAAGAATAGATTGGGACAGAGATAACACTGATTCCTAGAGACACTGGTAGAACACCATTTCCAGTGACAGTTGCACCATATTCACCCAACCAGCTAATAAAAGAACACCTAATGGAATTTAAGTGGTGGTTTTAAGTGCGCTTTTGTGCCCAAATAACAAGCTCAAGATTTTGTCACATGGTGATAAAATAAGTTCAGTTTAATTGTTTTATCATTGTTGTTCTGCATCACTTAAACTACGACTGCATTCATATCTTTGACTTACTACTGGTCATGTTACAAAACAGGAGAAACCTTTAAAAATGTGTTGTCTCTCAGAACAAAGCCTGTGTTGCTTCTGCAAGCTCTTAAGTGGATTAGTTCTTTACACCCTGCATTGCATCATTTGCTTCTGCCATGATTCTTTGAAGTCTGGCAGGATTTTGTTCAGTAGCACTGGTTTGGGCTAGTTGGTTGGAAAACATCACAGCAATACTTATTTCAGCTCTGATCAGTTTCCCCCAAAGCTAACAGCTGAGCTTTCAGATCAGGTTCCTGTTGAGGGTGATGCTTAGAAGCATCACATAAAACTGCATGAAGTAAAGCACCAATCTCACAGACAAGATTTTAGCATAATACGGATTACAGGATGCATGGTGACTGGAACTCAACAAGCATGTAAATTGAAGAAAAGTCACCAGGCTTGAGTTATTGCCTTTGAACAGAAGAAAGTGTATTTCTATGATGGAAAATAAAGGATTAGATAGTATCTATACTTTAAAAGAAATATTCATCTAGGAAGAAAGATATAACCCTCAGTGAGAAAGATATAATTGAGAATCTTCTCTTGAATGGTGCTAATAAAATTATTTAAGCACTTCAGGTGTTTTGGGGCATCATCTATGTGGCCCCAAAGTCAACAGGCTCATCTGTGACTCTGTGGATTTTTCCCTTCTGTCCTCTTCAGGTCAAGCCAGGGACTCTGCAACAGAACTTGTTCAAGAAGAGTAATCAACCATATGTTCTGCTGGTCACTGAAAGCAGGGAGCTTCCTAAGGCTGTTCAGAGCATTCGCATCCTCCTGTCCTCCAAGAAAGGCTACATTTTTATTCAAACAGACAAGCCTATATACACACAAAGTTCCAAAGGTTAAAATACAAATGCTGCATTTTGAATGTTGAATATAGATGTTACAAGGGCATGATTAGAAAAAACAACAATGACTTGATCCTTCCTGCAGCCAGGACTTCTGCAGGGTCTGGACTGTGCATTGTAGCAACCTTTGTGGAAATGCCACTGGAGCCAAAGAGTCATTCTAACAGGAGCCAGACAAAATCTGCTCTTTTTTATTCAAAAAGCTTAATGACAACATTCCTTTGGCAAACAAATTTGTGAGAAACCTGCAAAAAACCAAAACTCATATTGGTCCTGCTTGCGCCACCAGCAATGTGTCCTTTGCTCTTTAAGACCACAACTGCTTTCTTACCTAACAATTTCATTAAGTAATAAGAGATGGAAGTAAATAGAGTTCTTGAGTTTGGTTTCAGGCCTCGATTGCAGAATGAATATAAAAGTGAGTAATTTTCAGGACTTGCTTCAAGAGATTTTCTGGTCAGGTAACATGCAAAGCCTGTGGGAGAATGTAATTCTTTTTTGAAATTTCTCAGACTTATTTTCATTAACAGAAATTCAGTAAATACTAAATTCAATAAATACCAAACTCAGTAACTCATTTTACAGCTTGTAATAATTACTCTCTAGAAAGGCAAAAAAAAAAAATATGTGACTGTATTTATTCCTCTGTTAAACAGTAAAATACAGGATCTTCATTCTGGACAATGCTATGAGGCCAACAGATGACACGGTTACAGTTGCTGTGCTAGTAAGTATGCAAAAACACTGTTGATGAGTTCTTCTTCAACACAGGAAATATGAATAACTTGCACAAAAGATGTAAGAGCAAAACTATAGCTTTGACTCCTCTCAGTGTTTACATATAGTAAGATATTTCTGGTTGGTTTTGGCTGATATCAGGAGCATGTGAATATTAAAGTAGGAAAGTCAGAGAAGAATTTTCTCTTCCATAGGAGTAGTATACGAACTTGAACTTCTGGATGTAAATGTTTGACACCTGGTGCATAATTTCATGTTTACTTTCTCTGTCTCAACAGAATTCAAAAGGAATGGTGGTTAAAAAGTCAGATCGGAAAATAAAGGCAGTGTTCAGTGAACATTTTGAAATACCTGACGTTGCTGAGTACGTTATTGCTGTGCCTTGTGTATGAAAACCTGTAGATTAAGATTTTTAACTGCTGAATTGCTAGAATTACTTTTCAGAATTGTCCTTCTCTCACCATAGGGCAAAGATTGAGCCTATGGTTAATATCTTTTTACCTTTAAGCACCTCATCTTGGAGACTTGAGTCCAGAATTTAATGTTAATATCCTGTAATTAGCAGCATGTATCCTGATAGGGGAAAATTAAAAAAACTGCGTACATATCTGCTCCAATGTATGGCTTCATTCAAGAAAGCACTTCTGCAAGAGCTTAGTTTGCAAAGTGTCGTTAATTATATTTTAATTATTAAATATTAATCATTTTAGGTCAGGCTTTTACTTAATATTCAGTGTGTTCTTGCATGCTAAGTTGATTTTGATATCACAATGAATATAAGCTATAGGAAATATTTGATGAGTGCTCTATTTCTGAGGACTTTCAAAGGTAATACATGTTACATGTGTTTTGCAAATATGTTATCTTGTACTTCCTCGTACAGTTATTTTGAGTGTTTTCTAGGACATTTGGAAATATATTGCTGGCTCCTCCTAGCAAAGAGAAATCCATTAATAAATTAGTTTGGGATGAGATCAAAGTAAGGAAAATATTAGTGTTTACTGATAATTATATATTGGCATTATCAAATATCTGAGGAATCCTAATTAACTATTTTCTACTGCATCTGAACTTTAGGCCTGGAACTTGGAAAATCAAAGCCTGGTTTCACCAACATGAAATGTCTAATGTTTCCGCTGAATTTGAAGTTAAAAAATATGGTAAGAGAATATTAAATTTGCATTTTGAATATATGAAGTTACCACTATGTGTTAAAAGATATACTGCAGTGATTAAACCTGGCTCTACTTAGGTAGTAAGGACAAATTTTACAGTGTTTCTGTGCATCATTGCTATCTCTGATGCACAGAAGGAAAACTCTGGTTTTGGTATGACTTCCACTTGTATTTAAAAAGAGAAACACCTTTATTTATATACAGATTTAGTATCTTTTTTAACATTTTTTTAACATTTTTCACCAAACATTGTAAGGGCTCTCCTACTGCAGAAAAAAAAGAATGAGATGAGCTCCCTTTTAAAGTCATTGCAATTCTCCCAAAGTTTCCAGTGAAGACTACGATGAAAAAAAACCTGCCTGTTTTCTCTCGGTAGAATTCAGTCTGGAAGTTTATGAGATTTCCTATACTCAAAGAAGTTTTTTTTGAGCAACGGTAAAAGCACTGTGGGAAAAGTAAAAATGTAAAAATTTAACAAATTGGGATAAGAAATTGCTTGATTTATTTGCACTGAAATTATGCCTTCTTGTAAAAGTTAGTGTGGGTTTGTTATTTTGTTGGGGTTTTTTTCTTAAAGACAAAAGAAAACCTCGGGATTGTATGAAAATCTCAGTTTAACAAAACTAGTTTTGCCTTAGGTAGCGAATGTAACAGAATAGTGGAGACTACTGCATCTTCCACAAACACCTACATGCAGAATTACCCTGACTATATCTACAGGAGCAAATAGTTTGGCTTTATAGGAGCAAATTCAAAGTGACACAGCTGATGCTGGGGATCTCATGTCCACACTCAACCCATTTCAGGGTGGGTTTACTTCAGACTGCTTCTAGTCCAGGGCACTTAATGCCCAGTAGCAGTTGGAATTTATCTTCTGGCTTAATTTCATTGTAAATAAATGAATAAATTAATTTTGTGGGCTCAAAGACTGCTCCACTATATGAAGCAAAGCAGAATAAGGGAAGATGATTAGAGATTTGCTTCAATAGTTCACTACTGATTCAAACTAAAACATCCCCTCAATGCAGCTGCATCCTCTCAGTGGGTGTTGCCACATGCCAGGAGTTTAAGATATGTTTGAAACTTGCATGTCATGACCTTTCACCTTCTTTTTTTCATGCAGAACTTCCATCTTTTGAAGTCAAACTCATCCCACTTCAGCCATACTACCACATCTGGAATGAAAGCTTTGTGTTTGATATCGAGGCAAAGTAGGTGTGCTCAGAGTCAGGTTGTTTCAGGAGGCAGATAAGTAGATTGTGAACTTTGCAGCTTCTTCCTTTTTCTTGTCATTAACAGTTAACCCACTTCTGTCTTTACTTGAATCTGACTAATCTTACATACTCTCTGTTTCCACTAATGACTTGAGACATCAGTGTAAAATTCTACCTGGGTTCAAGTCCTGGTGATTAAGGTGAGTAAGATTTTCTGAATATTTTAGTTTGCTAGTAAAGGCGACTATTTAGGATTCTCCTCTGTGTTGCTCGGTAAGGTTCCAGGCAAACTGATCACCTGGTTTTCTTTATACTTTTGCTTCTTACATTTAGAAATATTCTAAAGCCACAGATGTGTTATTTAATTCAAGTAGAAATGGATTCAAGTTTGGGTATTTATTTTTTCAAGGCCCAGTGAAGTTTGTAAGCTAGTGCTTGTTTGCAGAAATATTTCCAGGGGAATAAATACAATTAATCGGAGGAGTTTCCATGACCATCACTACACATATGTCTGTTGCTGCACAGTAGTGCAGCACTGGTCTGGATGAGACATGACTACAAGACTGGCCAGACCCTGAGTCAGGGCTCAATGAAAAATAAGTTCTACCTGGTCCCATACCAAATTAGAATGGCATCAAACACAGAGTAACTTAGGAAGTCAGAGAGTGAAAAGTTAACCCATCAAAATATTTTTAATAGTTTTGAAGAATCAGATTGAACTGAAATTGAATAAGCATTTAGTGCTCTGTGGCTCTGGTATTTTTGAGCACGAATTGACAGATCTAAATTTGCTGTACACTAGCAGTGGCTTATCAACATCTTTCAAACCTTCTTGACTGTTGAATTTTCAAGTTTAATAGGAGTCAAAATACTAAGAAACTGCCTGTTGAGAGAATGACTAAATCAGAACTAGATACATTTTTTCTCTTTTTTTCTGAAGAGGAGTAAATTTTATTAAATAACAGCAGGCATGTGGAAGTAGCTGGTCTTTCATAGTTGGGAGAAATCTATTCAGTTTCAAAGAAGTGAGGAATCTAATTTTTATGTCTTTAAAAATCAGAAATTAATATTTACCAGTACAATCAAACAGAGAAGGGGTTTAGGATATTGTCAAACACACTGGATAGTTGATATGGAAGAATACATCTCCTGAAATAAGGTACTCTGTGTTATCTACATAATACTGAATTAGTTATTCTGTTTATTTCTCCCTAGGTAGACAAAAGCTCAGATTCATTTCCAGGCAATTTTGATGTGTCAGGGAAGAGCTGACCATGCAGTATCAGCAAGTAGTGTTAGACTGCCACTAAGAACAACTCCTTAAAACAGAAATCAGCACCTCATGGCTTTTGAGGTTGATTCACCATATCCCTTAACATTCTTTAGCACAAAAGCAAGAATAGGATCACACAGAGTTATTTCAGCCCGTACTCTTAAATATATGTAGTGCTATACAGCGGGCAAATTTTTTGTATGGTAACAATAATGCAAGATAGCGGAAAGTGAACTGTTTATATTTTATTACATAATGATTATTTATTTTTGACCTGTAAAGCTTATTGTTTCCATTAACTTTTAGTATTTTGACTATTAATGGTTTGCAATTATTTTTGAATAATATGTAAATATACACGTGACATTGTTCGGAGATATTTTAGCAGAGAAGTTCATTCTTGTAACTTACTAATTCTATAGAATAACTTGTATAGTTTTATAAAGGTATTTCATTAAGTTTCCTAGGCAAAACCTCTTTGAGTATTGTCTTTTAGAAACATACACATAATTGAATAGTATAAGAATATCTTATTGATAAGTTACCATTGCACAGTTTGTGTCTATCTTAGTAGTTGATGCAAATAGAAGAGAGAAGACAGTCAATACAGAAGGGAGGAAAGATCTAAGTATAGAAATTGCTAAGGTAATATGCAAATAAGAATAAAAAATCCTGCTCTATACAACCAAAATTTGAGCCTTTATTAAGCACTGACAGTAATTAACCATAGAAGTAATTTGGCTTACAGTAACCTTTAGTTAAATAGGAATTAATTATTAACATTTTTCAGTGACCAAGGAGGCCAATGGCATCCTGGCCTGTATCAGAAATAGTGTGGCCAGCAGGATTAGAGCTCAGCACTACATTGAGGTGCTGGAGCATGTCCAGAGAAGAGCAACAAAGCTGGTGAGCTGGGGTTGTTTAGCCTAGATAAAAGGAGTCTCTACAACTCTTTACAACTACCTCAAAGGAGATTGTAGTGAGGTGGGGGTCAGTCTCTTCTACCAGGTAACAAGTGACAGGACAAGAGGAAATGGCCTCAAGTTGCACCAGGGGAGGTTTAGATTGGATATTAGGAAAAATTTCTTCACTGAAAAGACTGTCAAGCATTTGAACAGGCTGCTCAGGAAGTGGTAAAGTTACCACCCCTGAAGATATTTAGAAGACATGTAGATGTGGCACTTAGGGACATGGTTTAATGGTGGACTTGGTAGTGTTGGGTTAATAGCTAGACTTTTTCCAACCTTACTGCTTCTATGGTTCTATGTGAGTGCAGGTGACTAATGCATCATTACTACTGTGACCATTCATATTTCACCTTGTGTTTGACTCTAGAAAGCCCTCCAAATTAAGAGCAGCAAATGAATTATTATTTTATTCAAATATTATCCTTATGCAGTAGGAACTTTGTCTGCATTTCAACATGATACCAGAGAAATTATTTGAGCCACCTGGTCAGTCAATTAAACAGTTCCAGCTGGTTCCCAAGCCCCAGAGCTTAGTTGCCAATGGCTCAGCTGGTGCATGGCAAGGGCTTGACCTCCTCCATGCAGCACTCCCCAGACAATTTCTGAACCTTTTTAGGAAGAAGCACGAACCAAGGTCAACCCAAGGTATTTATGTGACCACTTTGCTGTTTAGTAGAGTGGGGATGGGTTGAGCTCTGCAGTACAACAGCACTGTACTCGTTTAATTTAATTAACCTGGTCCAAACAGAGCACAGTCGTTAGATTTGCTACATGGACCCTGTAACTGTATCCAAGTGGAATACTGATCCCCCATTCCCCCTACTTCTTATCTGGGTTTATTTCTAATCTAAATTTATGCCTGACCAGTGTATATCCTGTTGGACTTCTGCTCTCTGCCCTTAACTCTGCTGGTCCTTCCTTCCCCAGCACACCTCGAGAGAGCAGACAGAATCCTATATCCACTTCTTTTTGCTTGGCTGAACTCAACTCTTCTAATCTCCTCTTGATCACCTGCAATTCTTTATTTGGTTCTATTGAATTACTAGCTTTAATCATGATTGCTTGGTACTGTGATATGAAGTAATATCAAATCACTGGCTTTAATTTTAATCCTTTCTAAAATTTTCTCTATGCTATTGCAGCACTCATTTTTGAGTTTATAAACTTCATATATATCTCAATACTCATTAACATCGCAATTATTTAAGAAGAAAAATTAGGTCTTAATACCTGCATATAATTCTTTTGTCTATTGGAAAATGTCCTAGTGGTGCTGCCTGACTTTCATCAAAATCAACATATGGAATTCCTGATAATTGAACTTATTTCTCTGAACTGGCCATGCATGTAATAAAGTTACTTGGTATATTTACTATTGTTTCCCACCGTTATTAGTTCTGGAATTTAATGGAGTTTTCATAAGAACTGTGTCTCAGTTGCTTTCATTGGTATAGATCAGTGCTGCTGATCGGGTCAATTTGAAAAAGGCTTTGTTTAAACAAAAATAAACCATTACAGAACTGAGATAAAGCAGGATTTCCACAGGCAAAAGACAACACTATGGCCATGACAAGTCTCATGTAGCACAGGTAGCATCCTCCACTGTGCTGCCAGAGGATTCCATCTGCCAGGGTTTCCTTGAGTAAGGAGCCAGGTACAACATGTCCTACATGCCCTATCCTCTCTCTCCATGACCTATATGCAACATCCAGGGGTGTTCTGGACAGATACCTATCTGGCAAATATTTCACTTACAAGTGAACCTTATGCTATACTGCCTCAATCTGTAGGGGAGATGTAGGGTAGAGGGTGTCTACTGTACCTAATGCATGTATTAAAATATCAGTTGGTAGGATCTGTCTCTGTACATCTTCAGAGGAACTAAATACTTCATATCAGTCCCTGAAATGATTCTCTGATCCCTTATTTCAAACGCTTTTCTCATGAGGTGTCTCATACAAAGGAATTAGCTGTGCATCGAAGCTAAAGAAACTGGATACCTCCCTTGCTCTCTCTGAGGGGGATGAGTTGTGTGAGACCTCACTGTGCAACTAAAGCTCTTGTTAATTCATTAAAAAAAAAAAAAGTTTTGTTTACTCTGGTACAAATTTTGTCAGATGGTGTCTCGACATGTGATTCTGCCGACATGATTTACTCCATATATATGTCTGCTTTTGAAATCACTACTTGGTAAACATGTCAGTAAAAGTCTTCATGTTTGAGTTACAAGTGAGTAGGACTAATTTTTGTTTTCAAGGTATTAGTTACAGATGGGATGCCTACAAATATTCCAATTTTATTTCAACATAAAATGATGTCTGATTTATGCTTGTTTTTTATTAAGACAAAAATTCACCTCCTTGCTTTTCTTCCTTTCAAAGACACTCTTATGGGAAAGAAATTCAAGGTGCTGCATATGTGCGATTTGGCATCATTGATGAAAATGAAAACAAAGTGTTTGTTCCAGGCCTGGAGCAACAGCTATCTGTAAGTATTCAGTGGAACTATTTTGATTTATTGTACCTAAGCTTAATATTGTCAGAAATTCTGGAAACTTAGAACCCTGCAATACCATAGTCATGATATAAGCAACACTTTTTATTTCTAATGGCAACAAACCAGTAAAGGGTTGTCACTTCCCCTTTTTTTTTGATTTTCTTTTTTTTTCACTTTTGTTTTAGATTCAAAACGGGAAAGGAAGAGTCACTTTAAATACACTACTTTTGGAAGAGAAATTAAGGAAGAGCGTTTCCACTCTGGAAGGGTTTTGTTTATATGTTGCTGTTACCACTGTAGAAACTGCAAGTGAGTACACTATGCCTTAGCTGATACAGTCTGTAATATTTATATTGGCCTTTCTCTACTGTAATCCTTCATGTGGGAAATCTTGTGCAACTGGATCAATCTTTGCTGCAAAGCTTCCTCATCCTATAGTGCCTGACAGCCTCTTTCATCTGACTCCCTTCTGTACAAAAACTTCATTTTGTGTGGTATTCACTTATCTGAACCCAAATATCCTGACCACTTTAAATGCCCTGTGGTCCTGTGTTGTCTTCCATTGCTGCTCCAGAAGTACTCAGGTCTCCTGTGAGTACTGTCCTATGGGGTCTGTCCCACATGAAATAGCTCTGTGAGGATATCTGAGATATCCTAGTCCCTCTGAAGTGGCATCAGACACATGTATGAATGCAAATAAATTAATCCCCATAAGATCTTGTTGATCAGTTGCCCTAGCCACCTCCATTCCTTTCATATATATAAATTTATTAGTTGCACTTGATAACTTAGCTTGCTTTGTACGTCAGCAGGCTAAACTGTCAGGTTAGAGGTAAGGCATATGTATTAGAGCCACAGTGCAATGCAGAGGAGGATCTAACCCTTGTGAGTCCTGTTTGTCCTCTTATGTCCCACAATTTTATTAGACTGTGGTACTTGGTATATGTGCAAGCACAATATAGTCCAAATTGCTTGGTCTTGCTGTTCATCTGAGACATGAGCCTGGAGCATGTCTTCCAGAGTTTCTAATGGTTGCTTGCGATTGTTCTTCTAGGAAACAGATAGTAACAGGTAATAATGGAGCTAACTTCTGAAGCTAAATCTGTGACAAAGCTGACCTTTCCAACAGGGGCAAGATTTTTATTTTTCTTCGTAGGGAAATTGATCCCCTTTATTTTAGATATGTGAACGTAAAGTCAGAGCTCTAGTATTTTGTGTAGTCAGTATAGAGAATGGATGGGTTAAACTGCACTCCAGAGGTGTCTGTTCCCAATAGCTATAGAAGGAGTCTAGTTACTTAGCTTAGAATTACAAGAATTCCATAAATTCCTAAAAATCCTATACATTAAGTAGGATTCCTTAAAATCCTAAAATTAAGCCAGATTCATTGCAGCTGTGCAGTTCTTTAGTATTACCTACTATAGGTGCTAGCATGCACTATTGCCACAACATTTATGGCAAGAGCAAAAGGGGCTGGAAGTACTCCTGTTACTCCTGCCCATCACGATGGGCACAAGATCTCATGGTGAGCCATGGTCTCTACCACGCTGTGCATGCTGCCTCTTTCTGCCACAGGCAGGCTCCCCTCACACTTGTGTACTTGCTGGGCTTGGTACTAATTACATGCATGACAGGGAAGGGGTAGTGGGCTTTACTGACACCTCTCAACCTTGGAGAGCTAAAGTGGAAAATAAGGATGTTGAAACATGTTTCTAAATGCATTTGGTTTAAAACAAGTTGTGCAACTAGTTTCTTTAGATATAGTTATTGGTAGTGGTGTAACTAGAAGAATTACTGTTTTAGCTAGAAGAATCTTAGATGGAAAGCAGTTGCTCAAGCTGCAAGTTGCAGAAGATGGCATTAGGTAATATTAACTCTCACTAGTAGCTGAAAATGAAAAAAAAATCTTTCAGAAAATTAGAGATCTAAGGTCCCAACCCCTCTACCAGTTCTGAGTAACTTCTATGTCAGTCTTTGATGGAGCCTTTCCCCAGGAACGGAGCCCCAACAGCTCAGAAAGGGAGGTGTGTGGCTGCAATGGCTCCTGGGGTAGTGTGCCCTTTGTTTGCAGGTACTTTGTTCCAATTGATGTATTAGAGACGAATTTTTATTCATCCTCTTCTAAAAACTGAAGCTCTTGTGTGGGAATCATATTTCACCTTCCTTTATATATGCTGCTAAAGGTGAAACTAATCTTGGAAACAGAAATGAGAGATGTTGTGGTTATATGCAAGTACGTAGTTATTGCCCTCATAGCAACATGTACTGTTTGATATTAATAGGTGGTGAGATGAGGGAAGAGGAACTGAGCAATGTGAAGTTTGTGCAATCTCCTTATGCTGTTGATCTGTCTAATACCAAAAAGAATTTTGTGCCTGGAGCCCCCTTCTCTGTTGTGGTATGTAGTATTTAGCTGATTGTATCTTTGCCTCTAAAGAAATGCATTTGTATCTGCCCTTTTTCCTTGTCTGATCCAATGGGAGCTCTATAGGACAGAGACCTTTAGGAATAGATCCAACACAGACCTACAGTTTGTGTCTGGTTTGTCTTGTTTCTGTACACTCAGAGCCTGAGCAGCCAGAAAATGCTGGTTTTCTGCTCTGGAAGTCAATGCGTACTGTTGTCCTACAAGGTTTTATAAAACAGCAATCTCTTCCTCACTTCCATATCAAAATATTAAATTAGTAATATTGTATCAAGTTAGTCCCTTGTCAAATTAGAATTCTGAAAACTAAAACAGCATATTACCTTTTTAAAAAAATGCATTGAAATTTTTACTATTTTAAACTTCACACCTTCAAGTTTTTCTACAGAGTTTTCTACAACAAGTTAAAGTCATAAATTTACCTTATAATAGTTGAAGACAAATGTCTCTGGGATCAGCATAGACCAAATAGATGCCAAGTAAATATCTAGGACAGCTCTTAATCCTTACTGACAGATTTTTACCTTAGCTGGAGTCCAGACTGAGTCGATTTCTACCCCCTTCTCCCAAAGCTCAAATTTTTGAACACTAATGTGTACACTTTTGTATTTCTTCTGAGTTTATAAAAATAACTGCTTCTTATTTGTAAGCCTTTTTTAAACCCAGGATTTCCTTTAAGTAACAAAAACTTTTTTTTTCCAATAGGCATCTGTCACTTTGGTTGATGGTTCTCCTGCTGGCTCCCTTCCTGTCACTGCTACTATTACCTTGCCTGGAAAACCCCCAATGAAGAAGACTGCACTCTCTAATAAAGAGGGCCTAATCCCCCTTACATTTGACATCCCCAGAGATGCCCAAAGGCTTGAAATAATGGTAAAGAAAACCCAAACATCCATATTTAAAAGTATACCACTGGGAAGAACTGAGAACACAATTACAAATGACTGTGAAAATGATAAGTTTTCAATAAATTAGCACAGAGGGTGGAACATCATATTTTACACCATCTGTAGAGCTTTATTCAGACTGTGTAGGATATTTTAAAGAGACCAGGGGCCTGAGGGATGTCTCACTGACATGAAAGGCACTCTAGTACATCAGAGCCTTGGGGATACATGTGTTGGTTATAGTGGTGCACTTTTTCAGTGTTTTGATGTTCATTTTCCTGGCATGAAGGACAGAAATGGGACTGTAAGGTCTCACCATGGAAAATGATAGGAAATTATGAGAAGAGGGTGAAGAAAAAGGTCCTGAGCAATCCAGAGAGTAGGCTACATCTGCCCACTCAGGGGGTTCATTTAAGTGTACAATATAAAATGGGAAAAAAACTTATCTGAGTACAAAATCACTTTTGAGTCATTTTGAGGCATTATTTCTCATTCAGAAGAGCCAAGAATGAAAGATACCAAATTAAAATGGAACAAGAGACAAAATGGGGTGAGAGAATAAAATAATTAAAATCCTGTTTTTTGATGAGAGGTTCTGCTAATGAGGTCTTGGCAATGATTCATCTCACTTCACAGCATTTTCCAAATAATCCGTCAAGATATGAATTAATGGTGACACTATATACTATCTCCTGCGGGACACTTGATTCACTCTGTCTTTTTCTTCCCTGATAGGTAAAGGCTGAAGAGGGAAAAGAAAAATTAGAATCACCTGAAGCCAGTATCAGAGTTGAAAGATACCAGTCTGCTTCCCCAAACTACCTAAGCATCAGCATCCCACATGCTGTTGTGGCACCTGGAGATACTTTACACATCACTTTGAATGACATTCATCAGTCTGGCAGTGGAAAGATTGACTATTTCTATTATATGGTAAACAAAATAGTATCATATCAGTAATTTCTTTTAGGAATTATACATCTCAGAATATTTATCAAGTTATTAATGTCCAGCAAAGGGCAAGTGAGACAGTGTTCTGACTGTCTCACTGTCAGACACAATCAGTTTCTGGCACACCTGACCCACCAAGACAAGCTGAAGGAATTGGGCTTGTTCAGTTTAGTGAAGAGACTCAGAGTGAGTTACTAGTAACCTAAAATTACTTGAAGAGAAATTACAGACATAATGAGAGAAAAACTTTCAAACTTTAATGAGAGGCGAACTTTCCTAGATGGTGCCATGCAAGATAATAAGGGACCAAGGCTAAAAATTGTGGCCTGGAAGGTTCATTTTGGAAAAATCTATTCACTAATGATGAATGCAATACTGGAAGAGATTCCCCAGAGGGTTTAGGTACTTTCCGTTCTCAGAAAAATTCAACACTCAACTAGAGAAAAACCACATCTGACCTAACCTTAAACTGGTGATGTCTTGTCTTAGAGCAGGCAGTTGGACTAGAGATCTCCATAAGTCCCTTCCAGAAACTATTTCTATAATTCTATTATTTTTTTATATTTTTATATATTCTGGGGCATGTAATACATGAATCTCTGTAATTTTTTTTCCTGAAGAAGGACATGTAAGTATAAATTTTAGTCTGTAGTTTCTAATGCAGTCTACAGCAAATAGATCCATATGGGGTAATGTTTGTCTGCATAATTATGTGGATATTTTTGAAAGAACTGACAGCTTTGAAAGCTGAAATCCCAGGCAGATAACTTTTATGATATCTATAACAATTATATCTTAATCCAAATTTCTCTTAATCCAGATCTTGTTCTTTCACACTCCTTCCAATCTGTATTCTTTCCTCATAATATTGTTTTTATAGGTCTGATTCCCATAAATGCTTTTTTTTTTCCCAGCTATTACAGAACTGCCCACCTTGCTGTGGACAGATTATATATATACATAAGGTTTGGACCCTGCAATTAGAAAATCTAGTCCTATTCTAGGGGATGTTGAATATATAAAAAATGTCTTTTATAATTAACTACTGGGTTTTTTCACAAATAATACATGATTTTTGTATTACCATGGCTCCATATTACCTCCTTTTGGTTTAGTTAATCAGTAGGTCAGTGTTATCTCCTACAAAGATTGTCGTGAATGATACTGAAGGCATTGGCTGTTACGACCCTAAATTACATTCTACAACTGAAAAGCAGATCTGTAGATAGAAAAGTGAGGAAACCATCTTACTCAGCCTGTGATCAGGAATGCACAGTATTTATTTTGCTGAAGGAGACAAATATATTCATGGGTACATTTCAGGAGTGAATCTTTTGGACGTGAAATGTGTTTAATCCTCTTCTCCCTCTCTTCATCCTAATTCTTTTGGCAGCTTAAATTTCCCAGGATGATAAACACCACAGACACCAGTTCCCATTTATTTTTAATAAGACTCTCATATATTGTAATAATTGTATCCCTAGGAGTTAAGTTTAGATTTGTGGGTTAATTTTCATTGGATGACTTAGCAGAGGTTTGGAATTGGTGTTGCCAGGCTCTGGAAAGACATAGTGCTGGTTAGGCAGGGTGTGTGGGAGATGTGGTGAGAGACACTGCTAGAGAGCAGCAGCAAGGCTTTCTCCTAAACTTTGGTCATCTAAATGAGGGCAGCGAGGATTTCAGAGAAGGCTGCAGCATGTATTTGTATCTTCCAGAAGCCCATTCATTGTGTGTTTAGGAAAACTCCACATGTTTTGTTCAGGGAAGAACACTGTCAGTCCTGCCACTGTGTCTGTTTTTCATTCCATTCAATTTAATATAATTAACATAGTGTGAGAAGAAAGGCATTAAATAGTGAAAGATGGGCTGAAATCAATTAAAGGCTGTGATATTTTATCCTGAATAGTAGTTTTTGGATGAAACCTGTTCCAACCTTTTCACACTATCTGAAAGATTCAGTACTAACTACAGATTAAGTAAAGCTGATATCCTTGTGGGGGTGATGATCAGTCATTATAGAAGACAAAGATAAGACTGACATCTGGGTACCTCTTTTCAAGCTGTAAGATTGAGTGGAGGGTGGCATATTTGTGTTCAAACCTGGGCCACAAGACCATTGCAGCAGAGGCTCACCACCACACTGTGTGCTAGTCTCTTCCAGGCTACTTGTATACGGGTTAAGAATTAAAACTGTTAAGTGCCATTAGAACAGAATATGTTTTAAACAGAAATCACTTCAGAAAATTATATCTATGTATATATATGCATATATGTATGTGTAAAATTATGCAACAAAATGCTCATTCTAGGGTATATTCGCAGTATTTTATTTATGTTTGTTTCTGCCTCGCAGGTTGTGGCAAAGGGACAAGCTGAGCTTTTGGGGAGGGTCCCATCCTCAAAAAAAATAATAAACCTTAAAATCACAGAGAAGATGGTGCCTGCCTTTCGCTTTTTAGCCTACTACTTCATTGCAAATGAGGACCGTCAAGACATTGTTGCCGATTCTGTATGGGTGGACGTTATGGATGTCTGTGAAGGAAAGGTACCTCCAGAGCTTGTAGCTTCTGTTATTTTATCCAAATTGAAAACAAAAACATGGGGTATCAGCAGAGCAAATGCAGGCCTGGGGTTAAAAAGTGAAAGACGTATCATTTTTATTGAAGAAAGGGAGTCATCAGGATTCGTGCTGAAAGGTATAGCTTGAAAAGACTCCCAAGAATGATGGCAGAAAGGCTTCCAAGAGTGACAAAAGAGATATCCTTCTTCTGCAGGACAGGCTGTGCCTCAAAAAGATGAAGAATATAGTTTTGTAGAGATAAAGCCCCCCCCGTGAGTGTCTATATGTTAGAAATCTGCAGTGAAACACCAATAGAATTGTTGAGGGGCAGAATCTCTTTAAACTTTGTCTTTTTGTAGTAAGGTGTGCCACATGAAAGAAAGTGAAGCCACGTATTGGGAAAAAAACCAAATTCAAAGTAATTTTTCAGGGTTTTTGATTTCTTTTAAAAGTAATTTTCTGAGATTTTGTAGCATTTCAAAAACACTTTTAAAAAGTTTAAATTAGAAAATGAAGTGTGGGTAAAATAGGAGTCCCTCTAAGCCTTCCTTTCACTTTCCTCCTCCTCCTTTGTGGGACCATAAGGTAAAATGAAAAAAACATGACAGGAATTTTTCCTAATAGCATGAAACACAACTGCTGAAAAATGTCAGCCGTCTAAAATTATATTTTACAATTAAAATATTTGTTTTGGAAAAAGAATGTGATAGTCTATAGGGAAGAAAAAGTTTTCAAGAAAAATTATCTATCTCTAAAACACAAACCAATTCTTCATTTATGCAATGACAGAAGTCAGTTACGGTCAAGCTGGCATATCTACTACGGATTCCGTATTAGTTTCATAATCATCGTTCCTACTCCCTCCTAAACCACAAAGTGTCTACATTAGAACCAGATCTGAGTTTACCCAGTCACGTTAAAAAACAAGAGTGTGCAATAGAAAGCAGGTAGTATTATTACAGACTGGTTTAAGTCAGTTAATTTTGTACATTAATTAGTCTTTTCCTGTATTTCATGGCAATTTTGTTTCCACTGGAAAATAACAAAATTATGTTGAAGACCCTAGTTCAGCAAATCCCTTACACGTACTTTTAATTCCTGTTTGTGCTTATTCATCATTGAAAGTCAGCGTCCAGTATTCTGCAAGACACATCTTTTAGTTCCCCATGATTTCCTTCAGTGAGAAATATCTGCATCTCCGTCTTCCAAAACACAGGATCCCAGGCAGAAGCACCACAAAACAGAAGCATCCCCCAGCCTCTGACTGCTGACAATCACAGCTGACAGTATTCCTGGCCCAAAGACTCTTCGCTTTTTATTAACAAATTTGATATTTTTTGTTTCAATCTTTTCTGTTTAGATTAAAGTGAGAACAGAACAAGAGATATATGAACCAACAGATATCATCAATTTACAGATTGAAACGGACCATGCGGGAAAAGTTGCCTTAGCTGTGGTTGATAAAGCAGTTTTTATTCTGAATAAGAAAAATAAGCTTACAGCCAAAAAAGTAAGATATTTCTAAGAAGAAAATTTTGTATCTACTAGTCAAACAAAATTTTCCATGACTAATGTGACGATCAAAATGTAATTAATGGCTATTAATTGCTTAAACACTGATTTGCTAAACTTGAAAATGTTTTTTTCTTTTGCAATTTATTGTCTATTTAAGATGAATGGTATATTTAAGATGGGAATTTTCATGCAATGGCAGACAAGTCTGTAAATTAAGATACCATTGCTTGAAATCACTTCCTAACTAAAACATTCCTTAGCTCTAATCTCAGTTTCCAAATGCAGCTTGTACCTCCAGTTTGCCTTGCTTCTGTGAATCAAAGGCTACAAGAATTTTTCTAAAATATATATATAAACCCTTTACAAGCCTGTACAGTACATCCGTACTATTTTATTTGGCAGGTATTTAATGCTATGAATTCGTATGATCTTGGATGTTCTGCAGGTGGTGGCTCAAATAATGTTCAAGTTTTTACTGATGTTGGTCTGGCTTTTTTATCAGATACAATTCAATCCAGCATTCGGGAAGGTAAGTGCAATCTGCCCTCCACTTTACGTGTTTGTTTACACTGTAGATCTGGTGAGGTTGATTGCTTCAAAACCAGAAACATTTTATTGTGATGTTGTAAAATCTCCTTTGCTTCTGGATTTTTATTCTTCTGTTCTTCCACTGGATGCTGGAAGATCAGATAGCCCAGATGATGGCTGCTGGTCCTTTGGTGACCACCTCAAATGGGGCAGGCAGCAGTTGGCCAGGGCTGGAAGGTAACTTGACAAACTGTGGGTCTTCTGTGACTGAGATGGGTCCTGAGATGGGTCCTAAGATCAGTCTTCATGAATGATGTGAATGATCAGGCTGTTCCTGTCATGTTATCGTGACAAACTCTTCTATTCTGCCTTCCCAGGATATAAATGCCTCCATGGCACCAGAAGGCAGAAGAGATCTTTGGATTTTCAGAAGAAAATGTCAGGAATTGGTATGTCTGCTCATCTGGGTGGCCTGAAAGGCTTAGCAGGAGAAGGCAAAGGAATCTGACTAGGATCTAAGGGAGCAAGAAGTGATGGCATAGTAAGGGATACCAAGATATTCTTAGTCCCAGTTCTTGCATTAGGTGACATAACCTAGCACAAGTCTTTATACTATACTACCTGATGCATCATTCATCAAAACAACTAAACAATAAAGAAACCTGAAAAAATCCCAACTAAACCAAAAAAACTGCAAATGGAAAATAATTCATGACTTTACAATCTCTCAAATGCAAAGTACTTCTACTAGATAAGATGTCATTTAATCAGTCATGACATTGAGGCTTTTCAAAGTTATTTGTATGGCCAGGAAATGTTTCATATATCTTATTTTTTTTCCTTTATATTCTGCTTTAAAATTTTGATACTTTGTGCTTCAATTAAGAGATGAGTTAGTATAATATTTGGTCTAAATTGGAAAAAAAAAATAATTTTACACAAATTGACATCTTCTTGCTGGAAGACATGACAGCTTGAAACTGGCATCTTCCTTACTTTTGAAATCAGGCTCTTTATTTGAGAAGGAAAACACTACCATGGCTATTTCTATTAAGATATCTAATTTCAGCCTGCCAAGGAGGTGTTTTTAATTCACAGTCTGACTGTGAAGTGAAATCTTAGAACAGAATAATTAGGATGCAATAGGGCCTGTATTTTCCTTCTGTGTTTGTGAACTGTTTTTAGGATGGAGAACAGGTCCCTGGCTGAAGGCTTGACTGTTGCAATAAAAACTAATGTTAATGGCAAAGAATGACAGAAGTGAGCATTATGAACACTTTTACACTTATTGCTACTTACACAGCAATAATTCTGGGGTTTAATTGTATTGCAGCCAGCAAATACCAAAACACTGATCTGCAAAAATGCTGTCAAGATGGAATGAAAATAAATCCCATGAGGTTTCCTTGTGCAAAAAGACTAACAAGGGTGTCTGGCTCTCGCGAATGCAGGAGCGCATTCCAGGACTGCTGTGAGAAAGCCACAGCCCTCAGGAAGGAGGCGAAGCGGAGGAACAGAGTGGGCTTGGCACGACGACGTAAAGAACAATGGCATACAAGTGCCACTTCTTTCACACTTCATATGGTGGCAAGGGAGGATTAAAGAGCATTTAGTGCCGTGGGGCTGGGGAGGAAGTTTTCACATCAGCATTGCAGGGGGCCCCAGTATAGTGCAGCACCCACATAGCATTGCATCTTCGCACCTGTACACCGGGAAGGTGGGAGTGGGACAGGATAACTTCTTGGGGTGAGAAAAGGCAGGAATCACTTTAGCCCAGAACAGCCTTGTGGAGGAGCTGTTGTCCCCTGCTCAAATCCCAGGGAGGCTACAGACAGCAGAGCAGTGAGTGGCTCTCTGCATTCAGGGTTCTAGGTGGTCTTAGATTCATGACTATTTTATTAGTGGTAATACTGTTGTAACACCTGAGTACCCCACAGACACCTCGTCATGAGAAGGGGCCACTTTAACCAGGAATAATTTTGTCTCTTCCTTTCTACTCGCCAGAGTCTATCTCTGACCACATGTTACATCTTATCTCATGTTAAAAAAAAAAAATTACCTGGCGTAGAAAATTACCCCTTTCTAAGTGCAATTTCTGCTACAATGTCTCATAGATTAACCCTTTCATTCTCTGTCTTTCACAAATATGGGACAGCAGGAACATCTTTGCTATATATTACTAAAGGGAACTGATTTCTCATTTGGTAGCATATAGTTATTGAACGTGGAAAGAGGAATTATCTTTTGTTCATTGACAAGATTTGGTCAGTGCTTCTCCTTTTTCAATATATTTTTGTAATGTAGAAGATGAAACACAGATGAAATATTTTTATTCAGAGTATTTTTCATGCTCTGACGTGCTGACTCCCTGCAAGACAGTGTAAGGTCAGCAGCCAAAGGCTTCCAGACAGAAACCGTACTCCTGTTTTACAGAATACAGCGACCATGAAGAATTCTTTGATGAAACCTCTGTCAGCTTGCGCAGTTATTTTCCCGAGAGCTGGTGGTGGCATTTTGAAGAAGTGGAAAACCCTGGAAACCATAGGTACTGTACTTCCTGACTAGGTGAATATGTCTAAATTTGTACAGTAAAATATATATAAATATCAGCTTTACATGTTTTCTGATGCAGAGGACTTCAGAATACTTGCAAGTACTTTGTCTCTACAACCAATGGAATATGGATTTTTTTCCTTACAATACTCAAACTTCAGCAAATAACAATGTTTACATTTTATACATTCTTCCTAATATATTTTATCTTTTGTTTCTTAGTGTAGAAAACTTTGCTCCTGATTCAATAACTACCTGGGAAGTTCAGGCAATAAGCATATCTCCCGAAAAAGGTATAAGTATTGGGCATTTTTTTGGTTTCTTTGTATGAACGAATAGACAATGTGTAGTTTTTAAAAGAGAAACACAATGTTATGTTGACAGAGTAAAACAGTCTGTACTGAACAAATGCAAAATGTTCTGATCATGACATTTCCTTCACTCTTTTATGCCATATTAAAGCCCAGCTAGAAGTTATGAGCTAGATTTATAGTTATAAAAGCAACATGAAGTGGGATCTGAGGGAGGATGGATAACACAATCAAAACTGTCTCTTTAAAACACCTTCGTTTAGCTTCCACATAGCCAGGAAGCCACAAGAAAGATAGTGGTAGTAAACACCGCTTTTCTTTGAATAATTCTGGAACCAAGTTCTGGCCATATCAAAGCATGAAAGTCTGTGATCTCTAGGAAGACAAATAAGAGAAGAGCACCAGGAAACAAGCAGAGAACCAACAAGGGCTAGACACCAGAGAGCCCAGGTACCTGGTGCTACTCTGGGAGCTCCTGGAAGTAGACCAGGACCATGCAGGAGGGACAAGGGGTCCTTCTGGTACTGACCACTCCTCTATGGAAAGGGAGTCTCATCCAGGGTTACAGTGATGGATATGGAGTTTATTTTCTGAAAACAAGGAAAGGTCATTGTGTTTTAAACATGGCCTTTGCAGGAAAACTGGACTGTGTTTCACTCACAAAAGTTACAAACACTCCTGCCAAGTTTTACCTATCAAAAATCATGGCAGTGACCCCAGAGGGCAAACCATCTGAGATGGGTCTCTAGTGCAGATGAATTGAAATGCTTTCTGGATATGTCTGTTTTTCTCTCCTGCTCTTGACTTCAGGAGAGCTCAAGCAATTAGTTTCGATTAGACGTTTAACTTCTTATCAGCTGCTGTTAAGGGTGTAATTCTCAACTAATTCTTTGTGTTTTGTGTTTTGTTTTTTTTCTCATCCCAGGGTTTTGTGTAGCTGACCCCCACACCTTTGCGGTTTTCAAAGACTTTTTTGTGTCCCTGAGATTACCGTACTCAGTCAGACGACATGAGCAACTAGAAATAAAAGCAGTGGTTTACAACTATCTGCCCAATGATCTCCAGGTAGTGTTACCAATAACTGCTGTACCATACATTCCTAGCTAGCTAAATCTGTAGTTATGTAGTAATTTAATGTAAATGACCTGGCCACCTTTCAGTGCCCTCCTACAGCCCAGATATAACGCTCCCATCTTGAAAGCTTTCCCAAGGACAGGATCCAGTTCTACTTGGTAATCAAACTTACTGTATAAAACAGATTTTATTTACCATGTTACACAGCTGTATTCCTTGCCTTTGGGTATGACTTCTTCCCCTTCATTGAAGCAATCAGTTACCTTTTAGCTGACTGGTAATCTGGGCAATACCCAGCTGCTGCTATTTCACAAGGCGCTCAAGGTACAGAGGTAAATTGAGCACACAGTCTGATATGCTAGCCACAAAACTGTGCAAAAAATGCAAAGCCACTATGCAGCTCTCCATACAGCCACAGTTGTCACTGGGCTTAGGACCTCTGTCATCCTAAGGCTGATGCTCTTTTTTCTGTATCTTCCCATCTCTCAGTCAGCTGTTTGACCAGCATTTTCTGAACTATGTTGGATGGTATAGAGGGACATATTAAAAATGTATTATCTTTCTTACTTCCCTGTGGTTTGGGGATAGGCCAAAACTATACTGCGAATTCAGCATAATGAAGAAATACTAGCCAATTTATATTCACAGCCCTAGTCAATGTAGATGAATGTTAACACACTAAAGGGTTATAAAACAATTTAGGTTGTAAGGGACCTCTGGAAGTCTCTAGTCCAACCTGCTGCTCAGAGCAGGTCCAGTTAAAGCAGGTTGTTCATGGTCTTGTCCAGTCAGATGTTGAATATCTCCAAGGAGGCAACTCCACAAACCCTTTGGACAAACTGTGCCAGCAATCAATCACTTCTTGATGAAAAGGTTTTCCCATTTTATAAATGGAAAACAGTAAATTCAGGAGAGCAAAGTGAAAAATAATATCTTGCAAAATGTCTTCATTGCTCTTTCCTTTTTAAGCAAAAGCTAGTCTCCTGTTTTACCTGTTTCTAATTACCCGTTCTTATCTAGGCATAGTGGAGCTGGAGTATTTTTCCTGTGCAGTGATGCTCTAAGACTGATCTCAGACATTGCCTTGTCCCCACAGGTAACAGTGAAGATGGATGCAGTGAAGGAGCTGTGCACCGCAGAGACAACAGAGAAGGCTGTGCAGCTGCCACTGGTGGCTAAGGGGAATTCTGCAACACCAGCCTACTTCTCAGTTGTCCCTTTGGCTGTGGGAGAAATTCCAATTACTATTACTGCTTTTGACAAGGTTTCTGGGCATAGTGACAGCATTAGGAAGAACCTCAATGTTGTGGTAGGTATAACTTGTTGAGGACAAGCACTTCACAAATATGTGCTTCTCCCCAAATGTAACACTCACTGTGTGTGAGCTTTCATGAAGGGAGTGAAATGGTACAAAGATAAGACTGGAAGCAATCTCAAGAAGCCTGTTTTTCAGTAAGGAGTGAGGTATAGCATGTGGAAGAAATTTAACCCTATATGTATAATGTATATGGAAATGTTTGTTCTCTATGGCAAAAAGGCATCCCTCTACCCATGACATAGCAAAAACTTCTTCATGCAGCCAGTGCTCATCTCGTAATCTTTGACTTCCACCTGCTTTATCAACATGTATGAAGGCAACCCTGGATGTACGTACAGATTGGGGAATGAGATGGTGGAAAGCAGTGCCATGGAAAGGGATCTGGGGGTCCTGATCAGTGTCAAGTTGAATCTGAGTCAGCAGTGCCCTGGCAGTCAGGAGGGCCAACCGTGTCCTGGGGGGCATCAGGCAAAGTATTGCCAGCCAGTTGAGGGAGGGGATTGTCCCGCTCTGCTCTGCACTGGTGTGGCCTCACCTTGAATATTGCATGAAGGTTTGGGCACCACAATATAACAAAGATATTAAGCTATTAGAGAGCATCCAAAGGAGGGCAATGAAGATGGGGAAGGGCTTTGAGGGGAAGCTGCATGAGGAGCTGCTGAGGTCACTTGATCTGTTTAACCTGGAGGAGACTGAGGGGAGACCTCATTGCAGTCTACAACTTTCTCGTGAGAAGAAGAGGAGGGGCAGGCACTGGTTTCTGCTCTGTGGTGACCAGTGACAGAACCCGAGGGAATGGCCTGAAGTTGTGTCAGGGGAGGTTTAGGTGGGATATTAGAAAAAGGTTCTTCACCCAGAGGGTAGTTGGGCACTGGAACAGCCTCCCAGGGCAGTGGTCACAGCACCAAGCCTGATAAAATTCAAGAAGCATTTGGACAATATCTCAGGCACATGGTGTGACTCTTGGGGATGGTCCTGTGCACAGCTAAGGGCTGGACTCAATGATCCTTATGGGTCCCTTCCAACTCAGCATATTCTATGATTCTGTGATTGTATATGAAAATTCTTCTTCCCTTATGAAGCCAAGATTGAAGATGTCCATGTATCAATATTTTGAGAAGGAAATACTCTCTGCTAGTAATAAATTTAAATTTGTTTTATTCCCTCTGGTTGATGGATCTTCAGTTTTAATGATTGCACAGGTAAAATATACAGGCAAAAAAAATACTGTAAATATTATTAAATAACTTAGTTCTCTTTCAAAATTATAAAAAGGAGGAGCCTTCTAGAAAAGATGACTTTTCAAGAGCCAACACAGACTTATTACAGCACCCAAGTCACCTACTGAGGGCTATTTTCAATCCACAAAAAACCTGCAAAATATGAATCCTTGTACCATTGTAGGTAAGGATAAGGCACAGGATGTTGAGAACCTGCAGTTGTTACAGACCATAACTTTTTTAGAGATAGACAGAGTCTCAGAGTTCAATGCTACAGTAAAACATTAAAAGTAACTGTAAAAATAGCTTTATTAAAACTGAAATTGTAGGAAGAAGGATATGTGGAAATCAGAAGGAAAAAAAGTTTAGATTTTATCAACAAGATGTACTCAGAACTTCATGAATTTCATATTTGAGAGATTTATAAATATGAGTCCCTCATTGAACTTGACTTGCATGGCTCACAAAGCTGAGAATAAACTTTGAAGTTTAATTTTTTGAGGTTAGTTTTATTTAAGGGAATTTCATCCAGGGAAATATTTCAATAGTAACACAAAAAGTCAGTATAGTTTATTAGTATTTCAACTGAGAGATTGTAATTCTGATTTTAAGCTTGAGTTTTCCCTGGAGAGAAATCTCACATCAAAATCACTTATTTGTGCCACCTGCTGGTCTAATGCCAGGATGGAGCTTATGGGTTTTGTGCAGGTTAATTTCAGGTGTGAGTGCTTGCAAACATTCTGACTTTTTCTTTCCTCAATTGTGCAGGCAGAAGGTGTTTTACAGAGAGAAGAGGAAACCATTTGCATTAACAGTGGCTGTAAGTTACAGAAAAGAGTTTGATTCAGATGAGGTTTGGAGTAGAAAGAGGGGGTGAATGATGAGTACAGTGAAATACTTCTTAATGTAGAGATATTGCTTTTGTTAACCAGAACTTATCACAAATAAATTCATCTGGTACCTAGCAAAAGACTCAGGAAAGAAAAGTCATTAAATTCTAAATTTTTAGGATTGATTTATTTTACTTTTTTGTTTCAAAGTAGCATTCTTTAAATATTAAATAAGCCTCTATTTCATCTACTAATGGGTCCTAAACATATTAAAAAGTAGGAGTTTTTTCAAACCTAAAATATTGTTAAAGATTGGAAATTAAATAAATTAAATGAATTTAAAAAATACTTCTTTCCACAAAATTTCATTTAATGTTTCAGATAACATTTCTGTCAAAATTGATGTCAGCTGTGAAATGCTTAAGGAAAAGTATGTTCTAAAATTACACTGTATGTTGTTTATGTTTAAAAAGTCTGGATGTAGATCTCTATTTATTATTTATTTACAGTAAAATCCCATATACTGGACCTGAACAGACCACCAGATATGGTACCGGGTTCTGATAGTCATGTGTTTGTTAGCGTGAAAGGTAAATGTAATTTTTTGTCAACAACTTCTCCGGGTAGCAAGGGACAGGCCCCTCTGTGCTGCTTATTCCTGCATGTCAAATATCCGTTCCCTCCTAGTTTTTCTGTCATGACTCAAATTGTCTGTGCTACGTGACCAGGTCATAAAACAGAACACCCCCAGGGTTGATCCAGTATCTTTTCCTCTTTCTAATTTGCTCCTTCTTACTTGAAATGGATGTAATAGCTTTATATGATCCATCCTCCTCACTGTGCTCAGACTAAAATTATGGGAAGGCCAAAGGTGAAGGGATTCAGCTTGTCTAATAAACCTACACTGCGTTTAGGTTTGTAGAAATCTGCTTTAGCTTTTAGAAATAAGGATGCCAGATTCTGATGTATAAGTTCTGGAAAGTTCTGTTTTTCTGAAGAGAAGATATGTATAATCATACAGTCATTTAATCCAATAACTGTATACATACATATATATATGCATGTATACGTATTTTAAAAACATCTATTAGCAAGCAATTTTATTAGGGATAATTACTCTTTTCCCCAGAAAATGGAAAATAATGCACTTGTGACACAAAGGGTATTGGCTTCCACTTCAAATCCCTGAGCTAAAGTACAGGGATGTGTGAATTCATCAAATGATAAAATTGCAGAGAGAAAAAAAATACACAAAAGGTTTGGCATGATTAATGTACAATCATTCTTCCCCTCTGTGGGAGGATCGTGTCTGGTTTGACAGGAATTGTCCAGCCCAGACCCCATGCACCAATCTTTCCCCCTTTCCTTGCTTCTCTGCCTCCAGCAGCCTTGGGACTCTTTCTCTTTCATACTCCGTCATTGTGCCAGCCTCCTTTCTCCAGCTTTCCCAGGGCCTGGCACCTCATCCTTGTTCTTCTTCAGCTTTACAAAGTCTTAGGTAGCTAAAACCAGTGTTTAATGGTGAGGAGTATCAGGCTATGCTGGAATGTCAACCTATAGTTATTATCACCTTTCTTCGTATTACATCACCCAATTTTAAATATGGTATGTATTATGGCTTATGTTTTTTACAACAGGGAATATTATGGACAAGTCTGTTGAAAATTGTCTTAGTCTTACTGGAGTGGAGAAACTTATTCAAGTGCCCACAGGCTGTGCAGAGCAAACAATGGTCACAATGGCCCCTGCAGTCTATGCTATTGAGTACTTGGATGCCAGTGAGCAGTGGGTGAACTTTAATCCTGAACGGAAGCAGGAAGCCATTAGTATGATTGAACAAGGTATGCAGACAAAGAGGGGGGAAAAAAAACAAACAACCCCCAAAATAACAAACAAACAAAACAAAACAAAAAAAACCAAACCAGAGCCCAAAAGATGGGATTTTTGTTATCATTTTGCACTGCACGCTGATTGTTTTTACTTGGTGAAGGAGTGATCAATGTCACAACCACAAAGAAATGCCTCTTACAATCTGCAAACAGAACTTGTGAGGAGGACTTAAGAGACTATTTGCCAGCATCTGGCAGTGGACAGGTACTGACGTTCACCATCCATCCTCCCTCTTGCCTAATTCAGAAGTAGAAAGTAAAATCTGAGCTGATCAATGTCAGCTCTTCTCAGAGTAAACGGATAGCAAAGGCCAGTCCTTCATTTCCTCCTAATCTACAAGTTCAAAATGGATAAAGATGAATCATGTCCTAAAAAGACTTGTTTCTCCCCACGAGTCACAGACAGTGCTTAGGATGCCCAGTTGGGATGTAGACATCTCTGTCTGTGGCTGTCGAAAGAAGTATCACAAAGGAAATTCCCAGTGCTAATCATGATACTGACACTTTTGCTTCCACACTCCCGTACTCATCATCACATAAGCTAGAATGGCTTCAGCAGCCTTGGCCCAACCCAGGGAGGGAGTTTCCTTAGGGAGAGGACACCTGCAAGTCTTCTCGAAGAGTCTACTCCAAGATGTGATCCAAAGATACTATTAAATGGTAAAGCCAGGACCACAGTATGTGGAAGTGTTCCAGCTCACTAACTCTCAGGCACTAACACAGAGCCTGAGAGTTGCCAGTGTTGCAGCAGGTACAGCTGATCTTTCTTACTGCAGTGGTTTGCTTATGGCATAAAGCAATATTACGTGCCTGTCTTCGTGATATTCAGACATGTGACACACATTTCAACAGTGAAAAATAAGTATATAAATAGAGATTAAAAACATGCTAGCAGTTGCTGCATGGAGGTCTTTGCCTATTTATCTAAGACTGCCTAAAGTGATATGAGATCCTGCTAATGAGTATTTGGTATTATCAGCATCATTTAGTCCCTATATTATGCTTTTATTGATTCTTATTGAAGTTCATTAGTGTAAAAAATGAGTTGTGGCTATGATACAGACTTTGTCAGGACAGCAGCAGTCAAGATCAGAGGCCATGATTTCTGAGGCTGTGTATGATGAAATAGATGATGTTTTGTATACTTTCTGATTCAGTGTGCTATAAAGTCAACAGCTTGAAAAGTTGTCAATAAGAGGAAATAAGTTTCCCAAGATTCACTACACAGAAAATGCTTTGTAACCATAGGTATCTGCAGTTTTCAGGTTATTCTCATGGCTCAATTAAGCCAAACAAGACAGAGGACCTTCTAAGCCTAGTGTTTTTTCTGTGTCAAAGTCTGCTGATGCAGTCATTTCCTCCTTAATGCACCAGTGAACACCTCCATGAACTCTTCCACCAGTCAATACAGAACATATTCATGCTAATGCAAGTGATGTAGGAAAATGCCCAGTAAATATGGGTATTCTCTGAAAAGTTATGTTCTCTCCTGTTCATGCAGGTTATACTAGACTGCTTGAGTTTCAGAAGGTGGATGGCTCCTACGGAGCATTTAAAGAAATCCCCAGTAGTGTATGGTAAGTGATTTTTTTTTCTGTGGTTTTATTTTTGGTTTTGTTTCTTTATCTGGTTGGTTTTTTTCCAAGTTACCTCTATTACCTTTTGATGCATCAGGAGTTTTTCTAGGGGGATGGATTTTCAAGATCTGGTGGACATGGTGTTGCCTATATACCTTTGTCATGAATAGTCAGCCACAAAATCTCTGAGCATGTTCAGTCCTTGATGAAGGAGATTTATACTGAGCCACTGACTATTTTGCATCTGCCACAGGGTAGAAATGGTCATGCTGATGTTGAATAATAACACACTAGGTTCCAGTGAGTGGACTGTATTGAATATGAGTCTGTATACAAAATCAGTATGTTTATTTTCCTGTCGATATAGTTTTCTATAAATAAATGTCAGCACAAGTCTGGAAAATTTTCTTTTGTGCAGGTTAACTGCATTCGTTGTTAAAGTACTCACAAGGTGCAGAGAATACATTGGTGTCCAAGACAATCACATACTCAACTCCATTTCCTACTTGATTAATCAACAGCAGGCAGATGGTTCATTCCACGACCATCACCCCGTATTGGACAGGTCAATGCAGGTAGGTAATCCATATTTAGAAGAATCTGTTGCTCATTTAGGGCTATTAGGGATTCAAAGGAATATTGTGAGTTGTTGAGTAACAAGAAATATATCTAAAGAAAATAAATCTGTAATGTAAAATTAACTTGTTAAAAGGTCTTCTATGTCAGATGCACAGTTAGCACTTCACCACCCTTATCTTTTCATCCAATCTTAGATAATTTTTGCAGCTATGCCTGTAAAGCACTTAGAAAATTAATTGTGAGGTCCATATGTTTGGTAAAAATGTAAGCCTTTTATTGCCAAAGGCAACAGAGCCATAGAATCATAATTTAATTTTGAAGGGACATCCAGAGGTCGTTTAGTCCAAACCCTGCTGAAAACAGATCTAGTTAGATCAGATTGTACAGGGCCATGTCTAGTTGAGCCTTGAGTACCTCCTGGTCTCTCTGGGTAATCTGTTTCAGTATTTCACCACTCTCATGGTGAAAAAAGAAAATATTAATACTTAAGCAGAATTTCCACTTGCATATCTTAGTCTACACATCCCCTATAACTGTCCAGAAACACAACATTCTTATACAGTCCATGAATCTAGACGATGGAAATAATGTGCGTCTTCCAAAACTCATTGAAAATGCAGTTACCTTTGTAGTGACCATATATGAAAAAAACATGTATTAATATTATTAATTATCTGTGTCAAAAAAGTAGTGAGGTTTTCTCCCTCAAGTCCAGTTTTACAGTTGATTTAATGCTGTTGGGGGGGAAAAAACAAACAGCCCAAGAACTGGCCAAAGGGTTTTGATTTTTTTCTGACCTATGTTCATGCTGAGATAGTTATCTTCTATTTTACATATACTTCAAGAGCTTTCAGGGGGGAAAAAAGCTAATGAAAGGACTATGTTTACTTTATCAAGAAGAGGGATAAGAAATGATCTAGTATTGTTGCATAAATACCTTTACAGGAAAAAAGTTCTGTGTGCAAGTAAGTGCATAAAAAGTACCAGAGAAATGAAAAGAAAAAACCCCACCCAATTAATGCTTGAAAATTGAAGCTATGAATATTTCAATGACAAATTATAGATTTTAAACTATAAGTTAAATAATTAAATATTTGATTATGAACTGAAGGACATGGTGGGTTCCTAATTTCTGACACTGTTTAATGAAAACTAGCTGCCACTATAGAAGATATACTTTAGATGGACACAATGAGAAAAATTAAAGGTAAAGCTACATGGTGTGTGGCCAGATGGTTTGCCAAGAAGATCCTTTACTTCATGAAAAGTGATTTTCTAAATTTAATCATAAGCATGTACATTTAACTTTTCCTTTTAATGTTTTGTCTTTCAGGGTGGCATTAAGTTAGCAGAAGAGGATTTGGCTATGACAGCCTTTGTAACCATAGCATTGCAACAGACGCTCCAGGTCTACAAGTTACCTGATGTGGTAGGAAGCGTGACTCTTTAAGTCTGAAGGCTATTGCACAATGGCATATCCACTCTTCTATCTCTTACAGTACTGCAAATCAGGAGTATAAAATCTGTTTACATCTGTGGTGTATAGGAAAAGATTCCATGGCCTAGTGTACAAGGCGCTTCGACCTACACAGTCCATCATCAATGGCTTTAATCACTAATCAAAAGTGATTACAATTGTCCCAAAAATTACTACAGTGAAGTATTCTAATTTCCTAGTATTCTTGCCAGCAGTAAGACTTAGTAGATCTCAGTGATCTTTTCAAATGGATCCATTCTGTTTTCACAGGTAAAAGGGATTAGAGGAGCAGTGGATTACATGAAAAATCAACTTTCGGGAAATACTGACTGTTATTCTACAGTCATCACGGCTTATGCTCTGACACTTGTGCAGTCTGATAGTGAAGAAGCCCAGTTTGTGAAAGAAAAATTAAGGGACTGTTCTGTTTTTGATGCAGGTAACCATCCTTAAAAATTCCTTTAGAAAGCACTTTTCCTAATTGAAACACTGAGAACACCTACATGATCAAAACATATTCAAGTAAATGAGAAACATTTCATTTTATAGAAACATGTATGTATATGTATAATATATTTAATTATTTAAATTACATAATTAAATATGCCAATGTTGATGTTTTAATATGTAATATGCATAATTAATATCACTACAATGTGACACCATAATGAAGTTTGGATCATGATCTTCTCTGACACTGGAACTTGGACAATACCATGGTAAATATTCATTTACATTTTCTGCTCCCCTTGGGGAAAAGAAAAAAAAAGTCCAAGCCAAATGAGGAAGAAGAAAATTTGAATGAGAAAATAGCTACATATAACAGTAGCCCAGACTGGATTTCTGATCAAGAGGCAAGGTGTCTCTTCCAGACCACCTGCTTTCAAAGCCCCCCACCAGTTTGGAGTGCTTTGTTGCAGATCCACACGGATGTCACCTCTTAGTCCTCCAGTGTGTTGATGTGGTGACTGCTGGGTTAGTTGGCTGCGTGGCAGCACTACCATCCTATTAATTTCTTCCAATACATTTGCTAAATTTCTTGCAATACATTATGGTTTAATAGCCATAGTTTAAGTATAGGGAATATGGTTGTCCTTATTCAAGGCTGGATTTATGGGCATAATTAATACTGTTATCTCTCAGGAACCACCAGACACAATGCTACCACTCCATCACATGGACATCGCTGTACAGTGGGTTCATTAGACTGTGATAATTGAAAAATTGGAAGTTATAGGTTTCCTTTTCCATTATCTTTTCTTCTCAATGGATTTGTTGCTCTCGCAGCACCATCTGTGTCTTGTGGTCCCTCAGTGCTATGACACGAAATACCTACTGTGTAGAACAGTAGTGATTTTTGGCAAATGTCCCTATGAAGGAGATTCAAGACTGAGTTATTCTTGCAGCAAAGCAGCAGCGCTACTGGGGAAATGGGAACGATGCTGTCTCAGTGGAAACCACGGCCTATGCACTGCTTCAAACATTGCTCCTGAAAGACATGGAGTACACAAGGCCTATTGCTACGTGGTTGACAGAAAGAAGAAACTACGGTGGAGGGTACTGCTCTACACAGGTGCCTGCCTGCCAGTCCAGGGGGAATTCTAGGGCAAGGGGAAGAAAACAGAAGCCTCATACAGACTTTTTCATTTAGATTTGAAAGCATTATAACAGTTAATCCTCAACTTCTTTGGTGCATGAAGCACTAAAGATTTTGGCTCATTAATAAACAATGAGCCAAAATAAAATGATTAAAAGTTAGCAAAGAAGATTCTTTGTCTTCATGAAGACCTATGATAATCTAAGGTCAAAACTCCAGTGGTTTTACAATTTTAGTGCTAAAAGAAGAAGCTGGGAAATAGGATTAACAGTCTGTGCAGGTAGGAACAGATACAGGAGAACTTCAAAGCAGGAAAAAGCATAAAACTGAGTAGTCCAAGGTGACTGATAATGTCATCCTACATGTTGTTGAAATAATGTGGCATAATTATTACGTTTTTTACGCTTCTTTCTCACCCAGGACACAGTAGTGGCCTTAGAAGCTCTGTCAGCATACAGCATACAGACATTGAACACTGCTTCCACTGACCTGACTGTCAAACTGGGAACACCTGGAAGACAAAATGACTACAGCATTGTTCTGACTGATACTGATGAAGAGTTTCAGAAGCAGACAGAGGTACACAACAATCCCTTGTTTCAAACTTTTTTTCCTCAAACGGGAGAAACTGGATCATCTGACCTGGGTTTTCTCATGTTAAGCAACCATGATGTAGTTGGCTTATAATACCTTTAAATAATTTAATCTGTAAAACAACAGAATATTTTTAAAGAAAAAAAAAACAACAGGTGCTTAGCAGCACACTTTAGAGGTGCTTTCTCCTGCCTCTTCAAGGACTTTGATGATGTGAATCTCCCCTAACAGTGAAGAGCAGCCAGGAGACCAGGTCTTGCTAGGAAATGAGCAAGAAGGGGAATATTCTGATCTTCAGTGTGCTGTGAACAGTGAAAATATCAAATCCAGGCTACAGAGGGGAGAGTAAAGTTGATAAAATATGTCTATTGAGCCCTAAACAGCAGATGTACCAGCTCAACACATTTAAAATGTTATGAAACTTGAGGTCTTATAACTCCATAGCTAAAAGTTTTCCCTACCCCATTTTGGAGGGGTAAAGGCAAGATGACAGGAAATCCACAGATCAAATGCTGAGTACAGACTAAGTATTTTTTTTCCCCTTGCTTTGCAGTTTGAACTTGGGAGAAAACTTGAAGTATCGGTACATGGCAGAGGAAGTGGGACAATGAGTGTAAGTTGCAAATTCAAAATCCAGAGTCTAACTGGACTTCTTTTAATCCCTTTTTGAAAACTGAGTGAAAGATCACTTGCCATGACCTCAGCCTTCATGTTCCTACCTCCAAATTTCTAAAATTCATGGTCTAAAACCTGCCCTTATGGGCAGTCGATTTTTCTTGTCTTTAAATTTATTAAATCTTTGAAATGTCAATGCTGATAGAGGCAGCTGGAGTTTGAAAGACCTCTTTGTGGTTGGGAATAGAGAGTTACCTCAAAGGGGTCCCACACCATTTGTGAACTGCACATGCTTATATCCGTGACAGTCCTCTGTGACCATTCTGAGCCTCTGGGAGACTGGTCTTTCTCTCCACACTTCCATGTCCCATCAACATTTCTTCAAGTCTTGGATGAGTAAATCCCTTGTCATTTAAATGGTATTTTTAGTGGTTTGCCGTTCATGTGTTTGTCTTAGATATTAAAGATGTACTGGTCTCGTTCATGTGTTTGTCTTAGATATTAAAGATGTACTGGTCTTCTGAGCTGAAGAACAATACCTGCAATGATTTGATTTTGACGGTGGAAATGGAAGGGAGCATCAAGTACTCTGGTAAGTGAAAGGGGCAGTGATTGGGTCTCAAAGGTGACACGTTTGGCCAGCTGCTAATGATAATTCGCAACTTTCCAGCTGTGGAAAGTGAGAATTATCACAATGAAAGATAGAAGCCCCTGAACTCTCCCTAGATATTCTTTCGTTTAGCTTATTATTATTTGTAATAATATAATAACTATCAGAGTGACTGTAGGTGCAGCAGATACTTAACAATTACAGAACTAGAAACTCTTCTTGAAGAACAGGAGGTGAACTCCCTTCACAGAAGGTAAAGCCCAGCTCAGTTCCCTGGCTAATAAGGGACCTACCATATGCCCTTAAAACTCTTTGAGGCAGATTTGTCATAGATTTTTCATATAAGCAATAATGTGTTTTCCATCCCTTGAAGTATACATTCATCATCATCTCTGCCTTTGTCTGCATTTTTTTTCTGTTTGAATAGTTAACTTTTGGAGGGAGGGATTGTTCTTTACAAATTTATTCATAGCCTAAACTCCATACTTAGCTACATTTGTTAGTTATTCTTACTCTAGTTACCCCTAAAATTCTAAATCTGAATTAATTGGAAATACTGAGATGGTGTACAGCAAACTTTTATAAAACCCACAGTGATGGCATGACTTCCAACTGATATTTATCATTATACAAAAAAGAGCCAAATTACCAAACCCTCAGGCAAATTTATGCATGGCTGATCATATTTCTCACCTCCAGAAGCTGAATATTCTGATGAAAATGATGGTGAGGACTTGATTGCTGCAGAAAACAGCACATTTGAGGGGCTTTCTGGCATAGAGTGGTTTGATATCCACAGCAGAAGGAAAAGGGATGCCATCACTCCCGGTAAAGTAGAATCACTGCGGTACAAAGTCTGTGTCAGGTATGTCTGCAAGACCAGCTCTTCATTTGTTTGTAATTCTCCTTGGTCACCCTCTTCATATCCACAAACTCAGCTTCCAACATGGTGATCTTCTGTGAGTCTGAATACACTAAGAGTCTGTGTCCTCTCTCCCATGGCAGGAGAAAGGATTTCCACACAATTATGAGGTTTACATGATTTGCATATACTTCAGATGCCCACTGCAGATTCTGCCCCATCAGACTCTGGGGAGACTCTAAAGCACCTGTCAGGCTAATCATTTGAAATAAGTCTTTTATTAAATAAAGTAAATACAACTGGAATACAGTAGTAACACATTTACAGAGTTTCTGGAAAGATGCTGTTACTTCCTTCGCAGTCAAATTCTGGCCTTATAAGAAAGAAAATATGTCTACTACTAGCTGAGAGAGCAGGGGAGGAAGATAGGATATCCTATTGTGACAATCAAAAAGTTGGCAAGGCCAGAGGTAGTAAGAAAGAAATCCTCCCATGCAGAATAACTCTGAAACACCTGTCTTTTCTCTTGCTCACCGACTGGCATGGGTCTCAGAAGCACAAAGTGGTGGCTGTTCTGGATTCCCCTTCTAGAGAGGTGCAAGGCAACAGAAGCAGGTTTTACTCCCCAGTAGAATTTCATTTTTCCATTGACTTTTGGCAAAGCCTTGAAGACAGTGGTTAAGACACAGGAGAAAAACTGAAGGCACAAACTACATCACCAATTCTTCCCTACACTGTGGTACAACTCTTATGGGAAAAGGAGGGTGCCAAAATAAAAAGTTCTGAAGTTCAGAAAGCCTATATGAGAAGCTCAGGCAAGACACCTGGGTTTTGAATGGCCATTTGACCAGTTAAGATGACTAATTTTGCCTCATGACTCCTAATGAAGTAGGCAGCTAATTTTCAAATTAAAATCCACTTTGGAAAGTTAAATGGAGCAGAATGTTTTGTTTCACCATTAGCAAGCCTGAAAAGCCAAACTCTTCAAAGCAAGCTGGCTGTTCAGTGCAGATGTTCACTGCTGACCATCTCCTTTATAAAGGTCCACAGGTTCCAAAGCACCAAAGATGTCCCTGGTTGATCTCACTCTGCTGAGTGGCTTGGAGCCTGACACAAAGGATCTCGAACAGGTTAAAAACACACTTTTCTGTGCAATCTTTCATAGCCCTTTTAGAAAATTTGTCTTTCAAAATCTTTCAGAAGTCCATAGAATAAACAAGGGAAAACAGATTTTGGAAAAGCAGATTTTCATTATTCTTGTTCTGATGAAATATTTGCTGAATATATACAACAAATGCAAAGCTTGTGGTGAACATAGTTCAACCTTCTTAGTCCCTTGTAAGAGAAATTAGGGCAAAGCTCAGCAGGGCACTTAAATACATGCCTCTCCTTCACACATACTACTGTCCCCACTGGCACTGTTGTCCTGCGACATGCCAGGACAGTGCACCCTGTGCTTGCAGGGGGAAAGGCAAGTACGTCTTAGAGGTGGTTGATGGCAGAGCACAGTGAAAAGGAGATGGAGGAACACAGCGCTCTAAAAACGTGGCTACAGAGTTTGGGTTCTGGAACCTGGTTTATTGGGGCAGGTTTGCCCAGTTTCAGGCTCTCAGGGATTGTCTCCTTTAGGGAGGAAGTAAGAGGGCAGAATAAAGCACACAGCTGAACAAAGCAAACCGGTATATAGAGGTTGTAGTATTCCTGGTCTGCCAGGGTTTTGTTCTGATTTGTTTGTTTCTTTGTTTTCCTGCAGTTGGTGACAGCTTCAGACCAGTACATTCAGCACTATGAGTACAAGGGAGGGAAGGTTTTGCTCTACTTTGGTGAGGTAAAGCAAACCCAATGATTTTCTAATCCCTGCCATCTCAGATAGCTTATTGACTTTTTTTTAAAAGCCAATGATTATATTTTTCACGCTCCATTACCTTTCTGTATTTTTTGTTATATATTATTATGAATGACTCAATTGAAAAAACAGAGGGGGGAAAGAAGGGAAACACACACCTTCATCTTCCACCTTTTTATGTTCCAGGAGATATAGTCCATATTTGAGATTTGATCTCTGGCCCAAATAAAAAGAGAAATCCTCTCCCTCTCTAATCAGAAGGGATACTTTTTGTGCATGATTAACAAAAGTGTTAACTGGTGGTCCTGTAAATTCCACATGGTCAACTTGCATGTCAAGATCGAGATTCATGTAGTGATAAACAAATATAACCATCAGACCCATAGTTTCTGTGTGTATTTCCCAATATTTTGGATAATGACTCCACCCTATACCCACTTGAGTTGCTTCACCTCTACAGTCAAAACAGGAGGTCCTCGTAGAAAGCACACATGGGCAGTGATTTTTATTTTTTTTTAATATTAGATAATAGACAAATGAAAAAATGTAAATGTTATTATTGCTATGACTTTCCTAGATAATTTGTTCATGTAACATCTGTCAAAATCTGTCTCTGACCTTAGCAGTTTACTAAAGAAAGTGTATATACTGGTGGCCACTGGCACAAGAGAACATATTTAACGCCCATTACTCCTGTGCAAGGTGGCTTTAGGAAAAAGCTGAAAAGTAAACCCCGAAGTACCAATGATGTGAGTCCAGATCAGACAACTGCAGGCAGAGAAGACCTGCACACATCTTACAAAACTACTTTTTGAGTCTTAACTCATGCACAAAATCTCCCAGTAAAATCATGGAAGGAAAAGTCTCCTTCAAGCTGACGGTACAGATACCAGCATCTATGCCATCAGAAACAAGCGTTCAAAAACTAGCACAGGTACAAATGAATAAGGAATTGACTGAGGAGAGAGAGTTAGTTTTCTCATCAAAACTATTGTTCCTTTTTCCTCCAGCTCACAAGTGGACCAGACCCGGATTGTATATCATTTGGGGCAAAGCAAATCAATCCCATGGGCTTGGTTCAGCCAGCAAATGCCGTCCTTTATGATTTTTACAGTCCTGGTAAGGGCACAGAAAAATGATGCATAACTGCTTGAAAGAGAGACCCTCAAAAAAACCCCTCCAGTCTATATAAAAGTGATTTTGATGTAGCGTGTGAAGCCACATAATTTTATCTAGTGATAAAATAACCTGCTTTGCATACTGTCTTGCACTACCATGGCTTAAGATTATCTAAACAGAGATCCTCTCAGGAAGGTCCATTATTTCAAATGGAATGAAAAAAGAATTTTTACACTTATGGATTTTTAAATCAGGTTTCCTGAGTTCCTGTTTCTTCTGGTGATTTTAAGCATGTTTCAGTCACATTTTGTTTTCAGTTAGGCTGTCTAAGATAAGCAACCTTAGAGGTTTTATTTATGTACTGTGCTTGCTGGAGAAGTCAGTCTTGTTCCCCATTCAAAGAAGGTTAAATGCAAATCATCCCCATTTGCCAGAGTTATGCAAACAGTATTTGAAAATTAGGTGAAAGTAGACTTTGCCTAAACTGAGGGGTCCAAGACAGTTTACACTGGCTTTAAACCACTAGCTATTGGTGATCCGATCTTCTGAAACAGTGCAGTGCCCACTGTAGTTCTATGGTCTAATGATTTTTAAGATGAATGCTTTTCACAGGGAACAATAAAAATGGCGGGGGAGTGGGGAGGGAGAGAAGAGTGCAACTTAAAAAAAAAAATACCCGAACAAAATTTACCCAAACTTAACAAAAAAACTGTTGCCCAACTGAAAGGCAAGGTGATCCCTGTACTCTAGGTGCCTAAGCTATAGGTCTTTGTGGACTGCTGATGTGCATTCTATCCCTTGGTGCTCTCCTTTCCCTGGACCAGGGAGAAAAGTTGACCTGCAGATGTAGATTCTACTGTACAGGCTTTTCCACCTGAGCTCTGAGACAAGCTGTTTTGTTTCTTCTACATAGACAGAAAGTGCAGTGTATTCTACAGTGCTCCCAAGCACAGTGCCATGCTTTCAAAGGTGTGCCACGCCAATGTTTGCCAGTGTGCAGAAGGTAAGGAATTACTACATAGGCGGATCTAAAAGAAGACAGGTACTTCTAGGAACTATTAACATGGAAATTGTTAAGTCCAGAAAGGACCATTACAATTATACCAATACATAATACAGGACACAGTGCGTCCTCTAGTATGTTCGGTATCAAATTGAAATTGATCTTTTGATAGCTGAATGCAATATGTGTATATATATATATGTGCATACCTATGTAAAAACCCTCTATCGCACCTCTAAGAAAGTTGTTCTGCCATTTTGTTATCTGTTATATTGTGGTGTGAATGTGTATGTGTAAACTATATCTGTCTACATGTCCACGTCTACAGAGACAGACATATCACTTATTTTCTTCACTCCAGGTCCCTGCCCAAGACAAAGATCAACTTTCAGTAAAACTGTAACACAAACTACACGTTTTAATTTTGCCTGCTACCAACCTACCGCAGATTATGGTAAGACATGACAGACAACTGTCAACTTAGTTTAAACATAGTTCTTTTTCATAAGGATAAATTTGTATTTTTTTTTATGCCCAGACCTCTCCTGAATTGAGTAGGATTTCTGTATGTGGCCTACTGGCTAAGGAGATGAAATGAAGGCATGTGCTATTGTAGCCATCAGAGGGGTGAAATGGAAAGTAAAGGCCTTGGAAAGATACAGGGGATGCTGGGGGAAGGAAGATTGGACAACATAATGTTACAGGGTTTAGAAAAAAAACGTTGCCTTACATCCCTCGTGTTACAGGATATAGATAAAGAATATGCTCTATATAGCATACCATAGCTCAGCAGCTCTTTCTACAGAGCTAGATGAATATTTTCTCCTTTGTTAATTTGCCTTTCTGACCTCTTCTTTGGATGGAAAATTGGAAGAGCTACTGAAGGAAAACTGGTTGAGCAGCTTTGGTAAGTTAGATTCTAACAGTAGGACAGGAAAAAGAGTGAAAAGACAATCATAGAGGAGCTTCCTTGAAAAAAATACAAAAAAGGAATACAAATCTATAAGGTCTTCATTAATACCTGAGCTTCTAAAAGTATGAAAGGTGTCTTTCATACTCCCATGATTTGTGAATAGATGGTACATTGGCCTCTGTATAGACACTTGGTAAAAGCATACCTATTTCTTAGTCTTTGGATGCAATTTCATGTTTCCATTTGGTTGCAGCATATGAAGTGGAGGTCCTCAACAGTACAAAGAAGAATGTTTTTGATTACTATGAGGCCAAAATCCACAGAATCCTTAAAACCAGTAAGTATAAAAATCTTTGATTCCTTTCATTCGCCTGTAGGAAAACTAGGTTGATTGAACATTAGCCAGTACGAGCCATGCAGATACCATCTTTTGCTGCAGAAAGTAGGGTCAGATGCGCTTCTACACTAGGCTTTCAAGAAGGTTGATTTATTGCAAGGTTTGGTGTATCTGCCTCATTGTTCAGTTCGGCTCAGGGATAGTTTTTTGTTCACACTGTGCATGATTGCACATTGTGCAATCCCAGAGCGTGTGAGCTTCGTCCTTTCACATGAAACTAAACTAGAAGACACACTCTAGCTGCACTGAGTCCATGGCTCCAAACTAGAGTTAGTCTAAGATAAACCCTCTAAAAAAAACATTCTTAGTGTGGATATTAGGACTTCTGCACCAACTAGTTCACTTTATAGACTACTACTGATTAATATTTTTTCTAGTCTACGCATATTCACTGGCCTCTGTTCTGATACTAGATTAAGATTTGACGTGCTTATTACTCAATTAATCATGAAACAATTGCAATCCTTGAAGAATAGGCTGAGTTGTCCACAATGACTTGCCTCAAGTCAATGAACACAGGAAAACTTCTATAACTTCAGTTTAATGATTATGATAACAAGAAGCCTTTCTGTTTCTTTAGATGCAGTGTAAATATTTGCACTTAGGCAATGTTGTTTTGCAGGCCTGTCATCCCAGCTGCCCCCATGTGAACTTAATCAGCAGTATCAGTGAATACTGAAACTCTTCACAATTATTTCTGGCGAAGCTCTCACATGACATCTCAAATTGCAGCCACTGTGGTATCATGCAGTTGCCATTTTTGGGTTTGGCAGCCAGAGATTGCCTTTAAAAAGGAACTTCAAAGGTTTTGAATCCTTCCATCTCTGGAACAGAATAACTAACTCATTCCATCAGTCTTTGCTAAGGGGACTGGCAATGCCACACAGTACTTTATGGCACACAACTTGTGTGCCCAATGTTCAGTTCTTGTTGGAAAATCAGGCCCACTCTTTATGAATCCAGAGAGAGCATCTGACATATAGGGCTTTCCCTGTGCAGGGAAATGATAATGCACCTAGTGATCAAAATACTGGCTATGGGAAATTATGGTATTCTGTGGGAAAGTTTCATTAATCTCTTTAGAATACCTACAGGATTTAAAGGATTTAGAGCTCTGGGTTCCAATGCGTTTGTACTCACAACTTACAGGCAAGCACTGGAAAAATTTTGTTGCTCGGTAGCTGAGAGAAACACCCTTTGAATGCGAAGTTGAAGAGAAAAAGACATCTTCTCCCATTCCCACATACTTTAAAATCCCCTTTGGTTTGTGCTGTCTAATGCAGCTTCTGAGCAGTAGGCTTTCAGCAGGCTTGGGAAAGGCTGGCAGGAGGCATGAAGCCACAATGATAAAGAAAAAGCAAGGTGTTGCACCCAAATCAGCTTGTGACTGAACTAGAGTTATTATCTTCTGTATTCTCTGTGTCTCTTTTGAGTGAGGTTGGCCTATGTTGCCGTCACCAAGGGTAGGTGAGAATTCGTAGGGTAAAAATCTCATTCCCTGGATCCCTGTCATTATTTCAGTATCAATCTTTGAAATAAAGGATTGGTTCAGAAGACAGATGGAAGCATTTATTTGTGTTTGGGAGTCAGCAAGAGAGAATTTTGCAGATATGTGGTTCTAGAATTACCTTGATTAATAATAGAATTAGTACATGTGTTTTGGGTGGCTAATATTTATGCTGTCCTATGAGTTCTTTAGGAGTCCTCTTAGAGGAACAGTATAGCCTGTGCAAAATAGCATAGAATCCTTTTTTTACTCTTCTTTTTTTTTTCCACCCCCAGTTTTTTTGTTTCCTATTATAGATTCTAAAATTTGAAGTAATTGTTCCCCTTACATTCTGCTTAGAAGCTTTAAAACATTATATTTTAATTATTTTTTTAATTAGAGATTTAGAATTGAAAATTATGTAATAACCTGTTAAAGGAACAACTCAAATGCTTACAATTGCCACAGTTTCAATTTCATTAGGGCATTTGTGAAGCATATGAATTGAGAAACACCTTGGTAATTTAAGCCCAATGAACCTGAGGAATAAGATAATTTTCTCAAGTTCTGATCCATTTTTGCATTCCATGAACAAAATGAAAATTCAGTCCACCATGTACCATGGGAACAACAAAAAGGTCTTGGGTTATGTGAGAAAACCTGAAGTACTTATTATTCTTTGGAAAAATGTAGATGTATAAGTACTATTTGTAAAATCAATGTAAGTTTTACTAAGGAAGTAGATAAGGTTCTTAAAGCTAGGTTGCACAGTCCATGTCAAATTCTCTGAAATCTTATTAATGTCGAAATATTCTACTTCAGGTTTTTATTCTACTTTTAGGGGTTTATTTTGAATACTAGACTTCCCATACTTTAATATAATACTTTGGAGAGCAGAAGCTGCACAAGTTTCTGTTAACTGATAGAAAGACTGTGGTGCCTTACCTGTAATTCAAGCTGATTTAATATTGAATTTATCACCAGGACATTTCAAATTATAGTTAGAAAGAGAGTAAGCAAGTAGAATATTGGAGTTATTTGCATTTTTTTCCAAATGGACTTTGAAAACTGTTGTCCTAGTTAAAGAACACAGTATCTTCATGGCCTGAAATTGGTCTGATGAATAAGCATCTTTCCAGCTCTCATGTCATTGCAATACCAGAGCAGCCACCTCCTCTGCCTTGGATGCTCACTTCTAGTGTGCAATGCAGTTCTGAATGAATAATCTTCTGGGCCAGGATCCAGAGCAGAATCTTCTAAATTATTTTAACATGCAGATCACCAGGAGCATGTCCTATGTATCAGATTAGAGGGAAAGGCGGAAAGGCTACATCAGTGAAGTTCAGGTCAAATGTACTACAGAGAGTGAGATTTTAATACTATCTGCTGCATTGTTAAGATATTTGAATTTAGTATCCTAGCTTTTAAGACCACTCTGAGACTGAGAAATCTGAAATAGCAGGCAGCACATTTTCTATTTTCCTTGGCTTTTCCTTCAATCTCTGAGATTTAAACAAACTCCATAACGTCTGAAAAGTCATAAGGTCTATAGCAAAACACCTCCTTCAATAACTACTGCAGAGGCCAAGACAACCAGCTAAGGCAAAAGTGGCTTACTTTTTGTCAGGTAGTGCTAAGGGAAACATATCCTATCAAAGCATGGACATTTATCCCCATGTCAAGCTTCAAATCCCAAGTGAAATATGGGAGTGGGGCAGTGGGGCAAATGATCCCAAAGGGTTGTGCCTTGTGGGCTACAGTTCTGCTCTTTATTAGAAAAGTTCATGGGGTTTTCTTCTCTTGTTCCACAGCTGATGATGAAAGCATTCAAGTGGGTGCCCACCGACAGTTCCTGACACGCTCCACGTGCAAGTTAAACATGGTCCCTGGCAAACAGTACCTCCTCATGGGGAAAGATGGGGAAACAGTCGATTGCAACAACAAGTAAGTGCAATGGTTTTTGAGCAGCAGCAGCTGCTACTACAGACCATAAATCCAGAGGATACTCAATCTATTAGAATAATTCCAGAAAGCAAAGGGAGGACCAAATTTCTCAGACTAATTCTGCTGAATTTACTAAAAAGCAAAGAGTTCCACTCCATAGGCAAAAGGGTAGCTGTGGGGAACAGGTAAGCCACCAAAATCTGTCGGCTCATGTATCTGTGCAGAGGTTGGTTTCCAGACTTCTCAGAATTAAGTCTGGCCCTGACTCCATTGGGTTAAACTTCACAGCTGGAAAAGGAGAATGGGAAAAGCTACACAGTCCACCTACTGCAGATCCCTTAAACAACTCCTGTGTTTGCAAAAGAAATGAGCAGAACAATGACTAAGAGCAGACCACAAAGTTTCTGTTATATCATGCATGTAAACAGCATATTCTTCTCATTTCCCATTGTCACTCTTTAATAAAAAAAGACAATTTATTTGTGTAGGAATTTAGTCTGACACTATCAAGTATTCAGGGAGGAAGACATCTTAAGTGTTTCATTTCCTTTCACAGAAGTGGAGAAAGGTAGTGCCTCTGAAAGCTTCTAGGGGGGAGACCTCCATCAAATTGTGAGCGCCACTTCCTAAAACCTTAAAAAGTCCCACCCCCATCTCTATATGACACCAAAGTGAGTGTCTAAGGGGCCTTCTTCAGCAGAAGCCTGCTAAAGAGTGGGGTCTCCTGGAAGAGGTGTAACCTCCAAAGTCTTCTCCAGTCCAGTTGTAAAATACTCGAAGTAACACAGCTTCTCAGCACAAAAAATTAGAAAACATTTTGGGACACTGTTGAAACTAAATTGCCCCTCACTGTGTCCCACTGATGTGCACTGGGGCCTTTTCTGCCATTCTGGAAAACTGTAATTGAAACTTAGCCCGAGCTTACCTGACACTCTCAAAACACCAGTGCAGCCAGGTTTGTCCCAGCTTGGTGCTGACACTTCCCAAACTTTATTCAAAGCTCAGTTAACCTGCTGGTGAAACTAAGTTTCAGGCAAGTTTCTTGGCTAGTATATCTCCTGATCTCAGAGATGCCTCAGTGGAGGGATGCAGCATCTCAGGGATTATGCTTTCCCATTGCTCCATGTCAGGAATAATGACTCATCTTCTTTATCTGTCCCATTTTCATTCAGGATGCAGTACTTCCTTGATGCACAAGCCTGGGTAGAGAAAATTCCAGGCACCAGTGAGTGCCGCAGCACCCTGCGTCGGCAAAGCTGTGCTCACCTGCAGGACTTCCTGAACACATCTGATAGCCTGTGCCTGCTCTGATCCACACATCCTATTCCTTGTGACTGCAGCTTGCCTCCTTCCCGAATTTTTTTTGCAAAGAATGTGCACCCAAGTGGCACCTGAAACCCTGCAGGGCTGCTTCCATTGCTGTTTTGCTCTCTGAGGTATTCCTTGTAGATTTGTGTGTGGGAGTAATACAACAAAAATTGCAGTTACTCTACTAGTTATTGTGTTTATTGTACCTGACACTGGCAAAGAGAGAGTAGGAATTTCTGTCTTACTGATCCATTATATAACAGTGCAATTATCCTGTGGAGGCTCAAATGAAAAAACATTGTGCTTGTAGAGCTGATTAATTCCTGCCTTCCAGAAAAAGACGTCAAGAAATTTCCATGGGTCAGAAAGAAGACTGGACATTCCTGGGCTTAAAATAGGCTGTATATGTATACTTTATATCACTTTTGTGGCTTCCACAAATATCAAAAGCAGTTGACAATGAAAAATTATCCCAAAACTCAAAACTTCTCTTTTCTTAAGATAAGAAAAAAATCTGTAGAAAGTGTTTTGATAACACTGATAAGCAGATGACTTGCAAATACAGGTGTTATACTTCAGTTTGCCAGAAAGATGTCATTTGGCAGTTATATCTGAAGCAGAGAAGAGCTGCAACAAAAAGCTGTGTTTGCTGAATAGGTCACCATCCTCAGCTGCTCATACCGCTGTCTATCTACTACATTGCCAGCAGCTACTGAGCACATATATTTGCCACCCGGACTCCTTGTGTACACTGCAGTAAAAATAAAAGGGCCTGTATCAATGATATGACAATTAGCAGGTTCATGCTGATGTTGTTAATTTGGAGTCAAATTACTCCACTGACAGGAGGGGCAGCAGTGAGCCTTGTGTGGACAAGACGTTACATGGCAAAAGCACCTACCAGAACAGCTCCATCATGAGAGCTGTCAGACCCAGACAGCTCATTGCTGTGTGCTCGCACTGTGAGGTACCCAGCTATCTTTGAAGGCTGCAAACTCAAATTTAATGTCAGCTGAACACGAATATCAGCAACGTCCTCTTCTCAGCTGCCAGGATTTGCATGGATGGAGGGTGGGAAGGCTCATTTTATGAAAACTTGTATCACTGCTTCACGATACGTGCAAAGGAGGATAAGAAACCTACTCAAGGTATAAGACAGACACTTAAATTAACAGAGGACCTTGATGTTTGCTCCAACTTTCATATTTAGGAAATATGACTGTAATACCTGGTCATATATTCTCTTTCTTTTATTACAGAACTCAAATAAATGTAGTCATATGGCAAAATACAGCTGAGGTTAGTAAAGCAAGTACTAATTTCTACTAATAGAAAATAAAGAGTAGCCTGTTCCACCAACATACCAATTATATAGTAATTCTGCTAATATTTATGAAAAGATATCTCTAAGGTTAAGAGCTAAGTCCTTCTTTTCCACTTCACAGGACTTGAGTTAAATGCCAGTATCTGACAGGTCAGAGGTTCCTGCTAAGCAGACAAACACCAAATAATTGCTCCACTCAAGACTCTGTAAAATGATGCAGTGAAAGCATCATTAAAATGTTATGATAGTTCTAGCATGCATTTTACATATTCTCTTCTATTTTACTTGAAGATAAGCTAAGCTGAAACTGCTTAGTGTCTATCTTCGCAAATGCAGACGCATAACGTGGGAGCTCTTATTTTTGGGACAGAGGACCCAAGCATGCTTTTACTTTAATTCTGGCAATCTGGAACCCCTGGCTTCCTGAGGAAACCTTTAAATATCTCTGGCTAAGGAGCTACCACAGAACAGTCTATCCCCCTCTACTTTTCTGCCCCAAACTCCCAAGCATATTCATAGGGAGAGGGAAGACAATGGTGGAATTATTCTCTGCTGCCAAGGTTGTTAACATTTGCAGGTAACGCAGCTGAAGACCTGCTGGACACTCAGACAGCACCATGGAGGCCTGCTTGAGAGCTCTAGAAGCATTCGTTTCTTGTTCTGCTGCCACAACCTGCAAAGGAAGAGAAATGGAAATGTCATGGTGACACTGCTCTTAGTGGGGAAAACCCACCTTTATAATGAGAAAACAAGCAAGCCCTTGGATTCCTGGAACATGAGAACAAGAGGAAATGGCCTCAAGTTGCTCCAGGTTTAGATTGGATATCGGAAAAAAGTTAGGTTGTCAAGCACTGGAACAGGATGCCAGGGAAGTGGTGGAGTCACCAACCCAAGAGATATTTAATAGACATGTAGATGTGGTGCTTAGGGACATGGTTTAGTGGTAGACTTGGCAGTGTTGAGTTAATGGTTGGAGTCAATGATCTTAGAGGTCTTTTCCAACCCAAGCAATTCTATGGTTTTATGACAAGGAAACGGGTGCTTGGGGATAGACATTGTTGTGGGTCTCACCTTAGCTCTTGTCTTGTGAGCAGCCTCTGCTTCAGCTGCCATTGCCCTCTGCATGGCCACAGGAATACTGACATCTTTGGTCTCCACATGGGCCACTTTGACTCCCCACTGCTCCATGGCACTGTTGAGGATAGCCTTGGGGATAAACACACAACACACCACAAAGAGTGCAGTGAGAAAGCCACACGATGTACCCTGCTACTTGGACAGAAGGACAGGCAGCATGCAAACCTGGACAGCAGAAAGACAGATCCTCCAGAGACACGAACACTGAGCACAGTGTACGTATGGTGAGTACCACAGCCTTATGAAACACCTGCTGAGCAACACCAGTGTCACCTGTGTGGCTTCTCTACTGCCTCCTAAATTATGATCCCTGTGCTTTAGTTGGGCACTTACCAAACTTCTCCCTTTTACAAAGAAATACTACAACAACTTCCTTGGCAGCACAACACTGTAAAAGCACGTAAAAGTACACTATGGGTGAAAGACACAGCACAGCCCTGCAGCACTGACACAATCTTATTTGCTCTGGCTCCTGGGCACTCCTGCAGTTCACGCCACCACCATGACCCTGGCTCTGCCCAAGGCCACTCTTCTTGCTGGAGAGGGATAGAGTCTCTCTTTGACTATGCCTCATCTCTGACTGAAAATAGTAAATCAGGTGTTGGATTTCTTCTCTGCTCCTTCCTTGGCTGCCAAATAAAGAAAGGAACCAGATGGTATTTTAAAGCACAAAACAACTGGTTCTGTACTCTTAGTTGTGATGACAGGAGATACAAGCCTTGCCTCAATCAAGAGTGTGCTCAAGACAGAGCTTCCCACAAGCAGCAAACATTTCTCCATGCTTGCAGCGGCCTCTGTGCAAGACTAAACTGATTTATTTAGGTCACTGAATAATTTCAAAATCTTAATTGCTTTTTGATAGGAGATAACTCTGTTACAAGAACCTGGGGAAATACCTTTAGAATAACTCTTTCTGACTCTAAGCAATGAGATGTGTAATTGAAAAAACAATAAAGGGAGATTTTGTTATCATTATTCAAAAAAGAAAAAGATAGTATTTCTAATTTGCTACTCCCCAGAACACATCTCCCTTGTCAGTGCTTGTCAGTGAATTTTGAGAGCCAGATTTACCTGGATAATTCGTGCAATCTCCTCATGACCTGCCAGCAGCTGAGCCAAGCTCTGTGTACCCAGAATGTTTCTCAGGGTTGTCTGTGCCAAAAGCAAGGTCGCTGAGTGGACATCACTGATGTTAGCAACAGCATTGACAGCACTGCAGATCCTGTAGTACACCACCCATCAACTTAGGCAGTAACAGCATCTTTCGTGAGAATCTGCATTCGAGAAATGTAAAGAACTAGAGAAGGATCTGATAACACATCCTTTGCCTAGGATGGGGAATTATTTTTTTTTTACCCCTTAGTGAGGCGAAGGCTCTGATAATTCAAAGAAACTAAGAATTTCTTTTGATTTTCTTGTCGTTACCCTGAGGAATTACTTCAAGACAGCTCTCCAGCACCACCAATTTTTAAACTGGGGCAAAATGTTGTACATAGCCTCTAAACCACAGTTTCAACAGTAAGCGAATCTCATAATTTGAATTAATTTCTTCTGCATTAATACATGATGGCCATCCTCTTCCTTTCTTGTAGAAAGGATCATTAATGATTTTATACCTTACATGCAATTTGGAAGATCTGTGCTACTTCCTCTAAACAATGTAAGAAACACCAGCAAATTGAAACAAAAATGAAAAGTGAAAAGAATTGTGAGAAGAAACAGAAAAAAATATTAAAGCATTCATAGAAGTGCTGTGTCATCTTTTGGCAGACAAGTTCCCTGTGCCTCAGCAGGCAGCTGGCCTCAGTGGAGCACTGATGATGCTCCACTATCTCTTCTCTCCTCAGCATCTTTTGCCTGCAAGCAAATGCTTCACAGAAGCCCTGCCAACCACTGCAGAAGCCTTGCCAGAACCTGCTAAGCCTTGTACAGCACAAGTACTGCAATGTATTCCTTCCAGCCTTATGTTTTTGGCAAGCAATTTTTCATTTCACCCCATGCAACCCTGCAACCTGCACTCTGAGAAAAGGCTCTTTGTGCTTATGGAAAGATAACAGTTCAAGAAACAGCTTCTGGGGAACACAGTGGGCAATCCTTGAGGCCAAAGGGGCCCTGGAGCTGTCTCTTTGCCCTCTGCTCTTCGTGTAACGAAGGGGACAGTGGTGCCAACTCCACAAGCAGAAGCATTGTTCTGCCATAGAGTTGGTGTCACACAGAGACAAAACCTAATCAAGACAGGATTTCTCAGCAACTAATTCTTCAATTAAGTTCTTCAGTCAATATTTGTCAATAAAGTGCCTAAAGATACACCCCTCCATTCCTGTTTGCATCTGAGTTTTGTGGATGTTGTCTGCTAATTCCTGTTTATTTAAGTAGACTTGTTACCCATATGTAATTTGCCTTTTTGCAAACGTAGAAAGCTCTTTTGAAGGGTGAGCTCCACGTCAGATCCAATTTCATTAGGACATTCATTTACAACTGCGAGTTTCGTACTTGCTCCTCTATTGTTCTTT